>NW_016159620.1:30538-47030 GCF_001687245.7 Rhagoletis zephyria
ACCCTGACAGCTTGAATGGAAATACTCAATTTTGCATGACATTGGAACACAGATCATCCATCCCCAAATTGTATCAGCAACACTTTCGCTTCCGGGCGCCAATTATGTATTTGAATGCTGCTCCTTGTGCGTGGGAGCCATCGGCAACTTATTAAACGCTTAATTTACTCTATGGCTTCAAATGTGCGCACAGCTCAACATAACATGCATGCATATGCAACAAGCTCACATACATTGACTTATATGCATATGCATGCATGAGGATGCAAATACTCGTAAATACTTACATATCTCCTTCCATATCCGTATGTAGGTATATATGTATGTATGTGGGTCGTTCTTGTTCACACGTGCGCTAACATTGTCAACATGGCTATAAACCGCACACAAACATATGTATGTATATGTCTTTACTTCCTTGCAATTCTACTCCCTGTGAATATTCTTGCTAGTTTAAATATGTAAGTACATACATACATGCATATATGAATATCCAAGTACAAACATAAATAAATAAATACATACCTACATATGCAGACCTAGGGCGGTTACTCGCTAAATTGTACCACGCATCGAAGGACGGACTAGCCAGTGCCCCTTAATGTCGCATATGATTTAAAAGTAGATAACTATGCCCCTGCAACGAAACTGGATCCGATACGACGCTCAATATAAACTGTGTTCCATTTGTGCGCATGTGTAAGTGCGTTGCTTTGTTTGTTGTCTATCGCCGCACTCGCTACCCTTACCACTATCACTAATAGTGCCACTGTCATTGTCATTGTCACTACCCGACATTGCAGCAGTGGCATTGTTGCATTGTAACATGCAAGTGATCCGGGGTTTTCACCACTTGCCACAATTTGCCGGCCATGGCTGCACATCTACATATTTCCTTTCAAGCTTGCCGACGACTAACCAAACGAACTGGCGCTCTTCTCCTTCCACCGTTGACCTGAGCTTGCGCCTCAGGCAATCGTTGGAGTGCATCAGTGCACAATTATCTGAGCAAAATTTACTGTGTGGTAAACGCAAGTGCCACTTATGGCATGCACTATGTACATCCTTCGTGTTCTACGAGATTTATGTTCCATTTCCCTGCCGCACCCTGAGCTGCAGCTATGCGTACTCGACACTTTGTGTTAGCCACTTTGTTTTTGCCTTATTAAATATGAACATACATGCATACATATTATTGTTTTTATTGTATTTTTATTTACTGAGCGCCGATAAGACGTCGGGCAATTTATGCAAATAATTTTAATTTCAGATAAGCAAATTACTCGAGTGCTGCTACCAACGTACTTGAGTGACTGTGGCTTGCTCGTCATTGAAGCTTTTGATTCGAGTGTGAGTGAGAGGCGTTGTTGAATGCCACAAAGTGCACTTTGCCACCGGTAGGTATTGTTGTTTTCGGTGATATTGGTGCAGGCCAAGTCAACACTTCTGTTATATCCATGCTTTAAATTTGTACATTTAACAAAGCACCAGCGGGCAGGTAAAAGGGAATCCAAAAATAATTATATAAGGGGATTATAAAAATGGGAAAGTAAGCAATTTCGCCTTGGTAGGAAATCATTAAGGTAGTCCAATCACCAAGTTTGACGAACGTGTTTGAACTGGATCATCCAGACATAGTAACAATCCCGAAGGGAGTTCATTAAGATCTGCCGCTCAGGGAAGTAGTGCTATTCGGTAGGATTCAGCTTCAATCCCTACTTCCATCCACAAAATAATACATACTTATAAAAAGTTTCCTAACACTAGTTATCCCTTGTCGGTGAATATCAAATTTCCGAGTGTATTTCAGCCTGAAAAAAAAACTTCCCATTAAAAACTGCATATCTGCCATTCGAAAGCGTCGTAAAATCGACGTTCTCCCACTTGTATGACNCTAGTTATCCCTTGTCGGTGAATATCAAATTTCCGAGTGTATTTCAGCCTAAAAAAAAACTTCCCATTAAAAACTGCATATCTGCCATTCGAAAGCGTCGTAAAATCGACGTTCTCCCACTTGTATGAAAATTTCAAGACGCATGTATATGTGTACACCATGAATAGGAGAAGTTCGCGCAAGCACAAAATATCAAATATGTGTAATACAAACTTTTTTTTTCTTGAAGGTAATCCACCTTAAGACCCGAATATGGACTATACAGCTAAGATGTCTACTCGAAAACAGCACCACCACTGCATGCCATCCATTTTAAATCTACACGGTCCACGAATATATGATATTGTTCTCTGATTGAAAGTGTGGTACCTAATCCTTGTTAAGGAGTGGCAAAAACACAAAAAGTGTTTCGCCGCCTCATCCCCTTCTAAGCAGAAGGACATGTATTGTTGTTATTACAGTCAGGTGTTTGTGGCTCCAGAAGTGACTAGTCCTCAATACAGTCCCATCTGTTTAATGCAAGCAATTACCTAGCTCGATCCTTGAGATAGAGGGCAACAAGAGTTTGGCATACCCGCAACCTTCGAATCATTGCCAGTCAATGCTAAACGAAATATTAACCCAGTTTTTGACGGTGGCTGCGATGGGCGAAGTTGGGAGTGCTATAACTCCTTTTGGACCAATTTAATAATACCTGGTCTAAGCCATCTCTTTCCAAATGACCTGGAACACAAATTGAAACAAGTTCATTTTGTTTGCCGCATACGTAATTTAACAGACATTGGCATTGCCGATTAAAAGTAGTTAGAGAGCTGAACAATGTCTTTAGTGCATCTTGGCCGTCGCTAGACACACGTAAGGTCTTACTTCTTCGCCCATTTTCTAGCATTCCATGGCCTTAAGGATTGAAAATAACCTGGTTTGGAATACCGAGGCATACCTATTCCCCAAAAGTGAATATTCTTCCCATTAACTTGGATATACATAGCTCACAGATTCTGACCCTGAGTCAGTTTTGGAGCATCAATGAAAATTCTACAACAGCGTAAGTCCGCGGCAAGTAATTGGGTTAAAGCAGCACTCAGCCTTAGGGAACCCAAAATTGTAGGTATCTCTTCAGCAAAGGCAATCTTGTGGCACATCTAGATGTCTACCTCCAGCAATTTCCGCCTCACTCCATTCCGTTATTATACCAGCACCCAGTATTTTAAGGTCCTCCCCGCGAATAAAGATCTTACGTCATGCTAGGTTCAGCTATGGGGAAAGCCCTCCTACAGCACACGGCGATCGCTCTTTGAAGTTTCATGAGCAGATTTGCCGCACTATAGATTCAGAGTCTGCACCACCAGACCATAGGTGCACAACTGACGATCGGTGAACCCACAGAATGCCGTAGGATATTATAAAACGGCGCTGTCGTGTAGTGGTTAGCAGCGCGCGCTAACGTTGCGAAGGGCCTGTGTTCAAGCCTGGTTTACCCCAACATCAAAAAAAACAAACAAAGCAGTTCCTTCTAATAGCGGTCGTCCCTCGGCAGGAAACGCCACACCTCTGAGATTATTTCTGCCATGAAAAACACCTTCTCATAAAAATACAATCACCGCTCGGAGTCGGCGTTAANTCAAATCGTTATGACAGAGGAAGCAAAGATGTACCAATAAAAATATACAACAACCGTATGAATGTCGTTAAAACTTGGAAAGATAGCGACAGCTGAAATAAAAAGTGTTACTCCATGTTACAGTTTTGCTCGTCACTGTACGCCCCTCCCCTTTGTGTGACAACTTAAAGATGCACGCCACAAATCGAAGGAGAAGCTCGGCCAAATACTAACATACATATGTGTAAGCGTCAATCAATTAATAGTATTATTTTTACAAAAGCGCCTCCCTGCGAATGCGAAAATCAACCAATCAGCGTCAAACATTTCAGTGTGAAGGACATAATTCTAATAGGCCTGAAACTTTTAGATGCAGTGATAATATTTTTCAAGGTCGTAATCAAAATCACAGCAACTTCTTTGGGCACAATAGGTAGGTAGATTCAATATCGTAGAGTAGAATGTGTCTCCAAAGAAACTGCATAGTGAAAAAACCATCAGGCCTCTAAAGTGAACCGGTGTTTGTCTCTAGGTATCAATGCCACCTAGCTGCCCTTTTTGAAGAACGCTTATACTCCCTTTGTGCGCAGCGACAACATATTTTTTTTGACGGCCCGGTTTAAAGGTTTGCTCGAATCACTCCCCAACTTCTGAAGCTACTGATAACACCAAGGGACAAGAGGGCGGCTAAGGGGTGGACTTATATAATTTAGAAAAAAAAATTATAGCAATTAATTTTTACGAGCTCTTGCCGCACATGCTAAGGAAAAAGTACCCACCACCAGACAAAAAAATACTCCACAAGTTTGCAAATGCAGTGATGCGGGACCATTTGAACTGCCCTATTAATTTGCTTCTGCTAGTTCCAGTTTCTTACGTTTTACGACAAAAGTAACAGGAAAATTACGGGTGATACTTATTAAGCTGAAAATAGCAGCAATTTTTTTTTTAATATTTTTTAAGCATCCATAAAAGTAGGGGCACACTGAATGGTAACTGCTAACCTAAAGCGAATGATGCTGCGTTCCTAGAACGATATTTCGCTAGAGCCAGATGTCCATTTTGGAGACCTCTTCATTGCTGGTTAAGGCCTTTATATGAATGCCTAAATATGAAGAAGTGACGAGTATGTACATCTAAATTTGTCTTTTAGTGCAAGATCCCAGGGCCGATAGACCTAACTTATTTTCCAAGTAACAAAATTCTAGGACTAAGGAGTGTTATATGCACTTATTTAAGAATGCATGTGTACACTGAGAAAAAATCAAACAAAACATTGGTTAACATTATCAAATTCAAACTTCAAAAAGAATAAGTGAGATTTTTGGTTAATATTACCAATACCCTGGTTGCTTTTTTCAACCATGATTTGGTAATATTAACCACACTTTTATTTACAGTAACCAAACTGTTGGTCGACGATTTTTTCGTTTGGATACGCTTATGTTTTGCACTTCACAGATGATTTTTCATAATTCGGTGATACAAAAAAAAATTTATTTTCATTATAGCAAGTTTCCTCTGATGAGATGTGAAACCGCATCTTATATATGTTAGCAAATAAAAGCAAGCATCTCTGAACAATCAGCTGCAGCCGCTTTATAAATCTGCCTTCAAATGTTCAACTTGAATCAAGTTCCTTCGTCAGTTGAACTGGTTCTGCACTTCGTAATTAAGGAAACCAAAAACAGAAAATAATATGAAAATTCGGTGGCTCGCTGACGGCATTTGCACTCTCACACCTGCTGGAAGCCAACAAATAGCATCTCTGCACATTCAGTCACTGCCATACATACGAATTTATTCTCAAATGTTCCACTCGAATGGCTTTTCTTACAATCGGCTTATTAACCATGCAAAAATCAAACCATAACTTGATTGAAAAAACGTTGTATCTGCTTGCTGGGTAGGCGGTCTTTCTTCAGATAGCAAATAGAGAAGTTATGTATTTAGAAACGTTACTTGCTTTTGTTAAATCTAAGTACTGGATTTTATATAAATTTTAACAAAATATTGTTATAAATATTCAATATTGCCAGATATTAATCATTGGCAATAACTTCCTCCAGGCGCAACCGATTAATATTGATGGAATGGTAAATAATAGCTTTTGTTTAAAAAATAACAGTTGTTTTGAGAAAAGTATATCATTCTTCCTTTATTGTATTTTCGGGTTGCAGTTGAAGGTGTTTTTTTCATAAAAGTGAAAAGTGTCTATATATGGGAAAAGTTAACTAATTTTCGGTGAAATTGATAGCGGAAATATTAAGTGTTATTCTTAGTTTTAAAATATATGTATACCGCAAAATAAAAAAATTAAAATAACTGACATCACTTCGCATTTTACCAACCTTGGGTACCACTGTCCAATATAATGGACGGTGAATAACGGTAAAACTAAGAGTTTTAGTAATTTTTTGATTCCATGTTTGAAATCAACGACCCAAATTTTGCCGCTAAACAAATTTTCAGAGTTTTAACTTCAACGGCTGATTTTTTGTCCTCAAAGGGCTAATACATCGCGTATGAGTAACATAGTTTCCTGCTCAAATTTCATACAAACCTACTACTGCGTACGAAGCAAAATATGATGTCACTACTCTGGCAATTTTTTCCTATCCAACGAATGTTATAAAAACATATCAAACTAATTAAATGCATTGAGAACGTAATTGATTTACCTGTGGTTAGATAACATTTGAATAAAACTGCACTTTTGTGTGCGTGGCCGATCCAATTGTTTTCTATTGCTTTCGTGAAATATTCCATATATTTCATTGCGAAATAGAAGTTAATATAAATGACTTGGAGTAGTTTTGATATAGGTTTATTGATGCTTAAAAAGGTGTTTTTCACAATATTTTTTATTTTTTTATTTATCTCCTTCATAACTCATGCAGTAGAGGGTTAAGTGCGCCCTCTGCACCACTATGTTCTTATATAATTGTGCATTAGCAAACCTTCAATTAAATGCCATTTTCTAACTAATTATTTCAAAACCTTTTATTCGACATTTTATTTTGAATTTATTTAGCTACACACACGAACATTTAATAAACACTTTTATCATTTACATATTTAATAGGGGTTTGTTTTCGTACATTACTTATTTCGGGAACATTTAATTTTATTATAATTTGACTAGTTTATAAATTTATGTCAAATAATTTAAATTTGATTTACTACTAAATACTTTAGCTTTTACCACTGAGAATTATTCCAAGAACATTTATCTACATTTATACAAAAAAACCAAAACAAAGTCAAGGATTAGGTCGCTCAATATCAGGTATGTACAATACATGTACCTACATACATACATTGGTTCGATTGACGATAAATTGATTACAAATGTACGACACGTCAAACATCATTAAATTATTCATTTTGATTATGTTTGTGTCAGCATTCGATATAGTCTAAGTTTCAAGTGTATATATGTACTATAGTATATAATATTCATAATTAATTTTGAGCACATTAATGAGGAATCATACAATATATATAATTGCATTAATAAAGTTTTATTTTTTTCATTAGGTAAAGTAAAGTAAAGTACCGTTTCTGTTAATTCTGGTTAACTGGCGCTAAAGTGCATTAAAATTTCATTGTTCCACACAAAAACAAATCTGCTTTCTTGACTTCGCACATTTGTTTTCAAAAATTTTCACTATCCGCAGTTTTATTTATTCTTTTATTTTTTATTAAAATTTTATATTTTTTAATATATAAGTTTTTTACTTCCAAACACTTAAATTTCAAGGGCATAGCTTAACATTAACACTTAACACACTTTATGCCAAACAAATTTGCTTAGACGCTCCACTGTGCATCCGTTAGTAATGCCCACAAAAACGTTTTGAAAATTTTAGCAACGGGGCAAACTTTAGAGCGTTAAAACGAGGTCTTGCCAAAGATGAAGTTGCCTGGCGCATTAATGTCCTCCGCGGCAAAATATTCCTTCCACAAAACGGCAAATTGATCACGTGTGACCTCACTTTGACCCTGTAAGTAAAATGATGTATTTTAAATGTGTTATGTAAAAAAAAACACATTATTTAAAATTGGTTTGCCGTTAGCTTACTTGTGCCATTTTCTTAAACGCTTCCTCGCACTCCGACTTCGCCAGACCATAGCTGGAGCAGACTAAAGCGAATTCTTCCACGTCAATGCTGCCGTCGGTGGAAGCATCCTCCAGATCGAACATGAAATTCATGTATTTGGTCTGCCAGTCCATGGCACTGCTGGGGTCTTTGGCATAGGCGTCCCACATGTTGCACCACTCGTCTACGGAAACCTGCAAATGCAGTGAGAAAAATGTTGTTGTTAAGAAAAAGGTGCCAAGTAAAGAAAAACAGAACAAGATAAATAAATAGTTTCGGAAAACTAATACAAATATTTCACATTTAAATTTATGCATACAAATGTGCATATGGGCCAAAACGCGGACTGTTACAACACATTTTGGCTCACACTGCTTTTCAAATACGGCTGAAACTCGCTAGAATACAATTTTCGGATAGTTTTTCTTCTTGCATCTGAAAGCATAACTGCCACATGCATTATTTAATAGATGGGGCGTTCCATACGGGGTTCACTTCATGTCTTTGACTTGTTTCAAATTTTTAGGGTTGCTACAAATTTTTAGGTTGAAACATAAATAATAAATAATTATGAAATTTGAGCTTGATTAATACTTTTTCAAAAACTTTACAGCACAAAAATAAAAACAAATGGATTTAATAGTTTTCCAAATATCACGTGAACGCGGCGAGGAAAAAATTTGAAAAATTCACAAATGCACACTTAAATATACTCTATGAAAAAAAAAATATTTTTAAATTTTTTTTCTTGAAAAATTTTTCGCATAAAAATTTTTGTATAAAAAAAATNAACATAAATAATAAATAATTATGAAATTTGAGCTTGATTAATACTTTTTCAAAAACTTTACAGCACAAAAACAAAAACAAATGGATTTAATAGTTTTCCAAACATCACGTGAACGCGGCGAGGAAAAATTTGAAAAATTCACAAATGCACACTTAAATATACGCTATGAAAAAAAAAATATTTTTAAATTTTTTTTTCTTGAAAAATTTTTCGCATAAAAATTTTTGTATAAAAAAAAATAGTTTTGAAAATATGCCATCTTTAAGAAATTAAGTATAGTATTATGGGGTGCACTCTACAATAATTTAAGTTATGAAATTTCTTTTACACCGAAGTTGAGTACTCATTTTACATTATAAATTTACAAATTTTTTAATTTCTTTTAGAATTTTTTTGAGTATGCCCATTAAATTTTAAGTTAATAAAGTGCAAGTTTTAAGCGATTGTAAAACTAGCGTTATTTTTTTAAATTTTCTTTGAAACAGTTTTGCGCATTTTCTTCCATAAGAAAAAAGTGCTAAAAGTCGCCAGCGTAAACAATATCAAAAATCAACGCAATTTTGTATACTCAAAAAAGTTCTAAAAAAATTTAAAAAAATCTTAAATTTGTAATGTACTCATTTTACTCAACTTCGGTGTAAGAAAAATTCATAACTCCAATTATTGTAGAGTGCATCCCATAATACTATACCTAAATATTGCGTAATACTAAGAGCTACCATTGCGAATTTTTAAATTTTTTTTTTTGAGATGGTATATTTTGAGTAACAATTTTTTTTTTAACTTGTATGTGAAATTTTTTTTTTACATATTTCTTTTTATAGAGTATTTTGATGNATATTTTGAGTAACAATTTTTTTTTTAACTTGTATGTGAAATTTTTTTTTACATATTTCTTTTTATAGAGTATTTTGATGTGTGTGTGTGTGATTTCTTTCAAATTTTTTCCTCGCCCCGTTCTCGAGATATTTGTTTTTGTTTTTGGCAGAAAAGTTTTTATTTTTCTAAGTAATTCTTATCTTCTGAGCCTACGTAAGTTAGAAAGGATAACAATTTAGCCTATGGCACAATAAAACGTTGTATTTTTAACTAAATATGAAAAAAATGTTACCTGAAAATCCAATTAGTNTTATCTTCTGAGCCTACGTAAGTTAGAAAGGATAACAATTTAGCCTATGGGACAATAAAACGTTGTATTTTTAACTAAATATGAAAAAAATGTTACCTGAAAATTCAATTAGTAAAAACGACTAGTACGTTAAAAATAGTTTTCCACCGAAAACACATGGGTAATTTAGAGTATAGGTAACTATTTTTTCTTTTTATTGTAAAAGAAGTCCGAAAATGCTCGAAGAAAACTTGAATTTTCTCTTTTTTTGCCTAGTGGATTCCGCGCCAGAAATCTAATTGGTAATTTTTTGTCAAATACTTTTTTATTAGCTTCAAAGTAATACAAGACAAGCAAGAGAAGAAAGTGTAATGTAAGAAATTATGGTCCTTAAATATAAGCTATTCTTTAGTTTAATGTTGTGCTTTTTTTAATTTTCGTTATTTTAACTCTTTAAACGCTAGTGTTACATATATATGTAACGCTCGAATTGCGCGGACTAATAATCTTTTTATGAAATTTTTTATTACATAACAAAGATTCACGAGTGTTACACCTATGTATCGGGTCATAAAGGCACCCCTTGATAGAGGTGGAAACTTTTTATTATGGGTTTGTGTACATATCCTCTCTTTTAGTATCTTCCAAAATTTGGTTCCTCGAAATTTCCTATTTTGCTTTCGCGTTTAATGAGTTAAAGGTGTCTCAGAATTAAGTGAATATCCATGTTTGAGAGAAGTAAATTCGTGTTAATATTTACGTTGTCCGATACCTAAGAATCTGCGAAACCTGAGAAAAAAATCATTCCCCTTGGTTTCGTTTTCGGCGATTTGGGTCATATATTTTTTACTAAGCTAGTAGGCATTGTTGCATACCTTTCCATCTATCAAAGTAATGGGTCTCAGCCCATTCCTGACAATTGCAAAGAAGCTATTTTAGCATAATTTATTAGCGCTTCGCGCCTAGTAAATAAATATTCGCGCACTACTTCGCATATATTTATGTATGATAATATCTTACGTGGATGTGCTAAATATTTCTACTGCTCACTCCTCTCCAAATAACGTATATGCATGCCTAAAACAATACTAACATACAAACTACCTGTCCTGCAATAATCGTATATTACATTTGTTGTCATAAAATAATTTTCCCTTTGCTGTTAGTATCTTTGACTATTTTCTCGATTTTTGTCGGTAAAATTTTTGGCAGCCGAAACTTCTGCTCGGACATCAAATAATTTATGTGTTTTATGCTAGAAACTTAAGTGCATGAATATACTCATATATGTATGTATGTGCACTCATTTATGTTGTACATAGAACAGCATTGACTCCCTCAACAACGCGCCAAAATTTGGTTGACCAGCACAATAAATATTCAACTAAGTATGCTATTGTTGTTGTGGTCGCGATTTATACCATGTTAACTGCAACAAACGTGAACCATCGAAGACCACAACACAACTTATCAGTGTACATTATCACATATCTTTAAAGCCATTTACATATTTATTTAAAAACATTAGCATTTCACTTTGTGCCGATTTGGGTTCATGCTTTTACATATGCAACCACTCATGTATGTACATACATATGTTTATGTGTATGAGTGCCAGTGCAAACCAAAAAAACCGGGCTACCAAGGTCAAAATAGTAAATGAGGCCAATAAGGCAATTGGCATATGGTGTACTGGACTTTTGGAAATATGCTGCTTGCAATATTTTTTTTTTGTTGTGAATAACTAAAATTAAATGGCTTGTGCTTAGATAACAGTGCAGCATTCTATGACATATGTATAAGTAAAGGATTGAGCTTGACGAGAAATTTGTATTGTAGAGTTTTTATTTCGTCGGTAGAAGGATCTGCTTTTCTATTATCTCGCAATCATACAGTACCGTACATGTTTACTACTAGAGCTCCTCATATGTATACTCAAGGGTTAAGAAAGGCATGCTATCAAATTAGTACAATTAATTAGTTAGTGACCAAATTGCAGGTGAAGGGAACATTCCGTTCAAATGGTGCTTCACTTTAGTCATCCTTCAGACTTAAGTACTTAGGATGCTAGGAAAGTCCATAGTTGGCCAGCTAACCAAATCGGCAGTGGATAAAATGCGGAAAAAATTGTTAATTGATTTTGACTGATTAGGTAACCGAAGAATACGAGTTCAAGAAAATAGCCACAAAATTTCACTACCATTGGTCAATTGACACTTGTGTAATAGTGGGAAGCACTACAATCCAGCAACCCACCTGCTAGAATTTTACCATTGTGGATAATATTTATATGTATTATTCTTACTACAAGACCCAAAGCTCTTAGCCAAAAAAGTTCTACTACGCTGATATCTGCACATGCATGTCATAATTATGTACATTAGACTGCATCACTCCCCATACAAAATAAAACTGGTACTGTTTTTCCACCGGAATTNCTGATCATTTATGTATACATTTGTCTATATCTATCTCGATTCGTTTTGCCTGTTACAAACAACCGTTATGTGAACAAAGTTATAATACCCTTGTGCACAAGTGCGCTCGGGTATAAAAATAGTTTCTTAAAGATGTTTTTTGAAAAAATCCCTTAAATGACAAAACGGTTTAAGCTCAAAAAGTTTACATAAAAATATTAAAAAAGAAATAAAAAATATATTTAACGGAATCGTAATAATGAGATTTTTGATGCTGTTTTTTAACTTTTTTCAAAGATTGGTATAAGAAAAACTTGAATAACTGAACCTCAACTCTTCCGAGTTAGACTTGTGGGGTATCACTGGAAAGGTATTTTCTGACCCTTTTTATTTCTTTGCTAATAAGCTCATTCAAAGGATGAAAGAGAAATGTAGGATGAACGAACATCATTCAAAAAAAAATTGGGACACGAATGACTTTTTTTGCACATAAATAAAAATAGTGGAAAAATACCTTTCTACAGAGATCCCATCAGTCTAAATCAGAATAGTTTTGGCCCAATTATTCAAGTTTTTCGTAAATCAATCTTTGAAAAAGTAAAAAAACAGCATTAAAAATATCAATATTACGATTCCATTGAAAAGATATTTAAATATGTTTATGCAGATTTTTTAAGCTTAATATGTTTTGTCATCTGAGGGGACTTTTTTCAAAGAGTTCTTTAAGAAACTATTTTTATTCATAAAAATCTCCATTTTGGAGGTATTTTCAAATCGGTCCAGCTCGTTAAAATCTTAATATTTTTCCGAAATATTTTGGTGGACGTCGTAAAATATAATAAATTTTGTAATCCCGGCGGAAAACCGCAAATTTTTTTTGGTGATGCAGTCTAATGTACATATATATATATAAAGGTACAGATAAATTATGGTGCAAATAAGGAGGAAGTTCCTTGCAATAACTTTGGCCATCGGTTGCAGATGTGGCCGACTGGCGTGCCAGACACAACTCAATTTGCAGTAGAAGTAGAAAAAATATTATGGCCACTACATTTTGGCAATTTAGTCTGTCAAAGGCGGAAGTAAAGGTCTATATACTTACATACAAATGCACATATGTATATATATTCAATTAAAAGGGGCAACTAAATGCCGAGAAAAAAATTGTGTACTATATGAATAGAAGTAACAATAAAAGGGAAGCAATCAAAGCTGAAGTGTGTAGATTTAGATAAAACCAAAGCTTAGCTTAAGATTAAGGTAAATTCCTCTATGCAATTTTCGTTGCTGTAAGTATAAGCGAGCCAGTAGCGCTAAGTCAACAAAGTTGTCAAGTGAATGCTGACATTAAAAAAGACAAAAACGCAGCACATAAAAAAGCTATAATACTGCACATACCAGCTCACAAACGTGCATACATACAATGTTGGTCAATTTGCACCCCGTAGAGAAAATATTACTCGTAAATAATGGTTCCATTAATTAAGGTTCAACACAGTTGGCATACAATTTCTAATTTTCGTTGTATCGGTAGCCGAAATTTTAAAAACAGTTTGTGTATGCCATGGGAAATATTTGGCCATTTTTCCTGTCAAACTATAATGCACATAAATACGGTAGAACATTTATGGTTTCTCGGCGATATTGTAAATGAAATACAGTGCTATCTCGATAATCTGGACAGCCTTATTCCGGTGGATTACTGGAGTGTCCGGATTATAGGTGGTGAATGACAATATGAAAATTATGTCATATGTATGGTCCTATTGCAAACAGCGTTATGTGTTTTTATAATTAAAAGCCATAAAAAACGACTACAACAACAAGTAATATCTAAATTGATTTTTTTTTTGTTACCTGAAATTTGGATAAGTAAGAGCCCAATAACATTAAAAAATAAAATCGCAGTTTCTTTAAAATCACAATGTCACAATCAAAAGCTATAGTTCACTGATGACATTTACACTAAAATATAACTAATCGATTACCGATTAACAACAACAAAGTCATAACCAGATTCACTTAAATATTTTCCTTTTGCTGTAATATTTAAAATGTATGAAAAATAAAATATAATTGTTATTTTCGACAAATATTTATTAAATAATTAAGAAACTTTACCCAATCATTCATTTCTGTGCGATATATGTATGTGTAAATGAAAATAAAAAAGACTTCTACCAAATAAGCGATGCCAGATCGAAGATTTATTAGGCGGCTTTTTAGTAGCTTTATGCGAAAAGTTACTTTGTCATACTTGCAACTTAACAAGAATTTGACCAAAAAATTGTTGATTTTGGTTAAAAGAAAATTACTAGTTTCAAAGATTTTTTAATTTTGGAGGTAAGTCTAAATTGTGGAAAGTGAAGTGACGAAGTGAAGGCATCCAAGTAAAGTGAAAAACTGATAGCGAACTTTCAAACAATAACTTTTACATAGCTAGAGATGTACATGATGTTACCGCTTTATCTTTACGCGTTCTCTCCTAAATGAAGATTTGTGTGCTTCTTTTTTACGGTCTCTTCCACTAGGCACCGAAACTACAACGATTTCTTGCACTTCCATGTTTTGTAGAAACTTTTTAATTACAACAACGTATTCGTCCTATCAGATCACAATATAATAAATGTATGTCAAAGGAAATGTGCGCGCTACCATCCCGCCGGACCAATGGAAAAAACTCGAGTGTATTCCACCATTAAAAACAGTTTTTCAACAAAATACAATCGCCATTCGGAGTCGGCGGAGAAGAAGCTCGGCCAAACACTAACATATGTGTAAGCGCCATTCTATAATTATTACAAATTTTTGAAATTTTGTTGCGATGGGTGTGCCGCATTTTATTTCATAAGAAATTCATGATTAAATGATAAAAAGTGCAAAAATCCGTCAACAAAAAAATATTAAAAACTAACCCGATTTTTTAGACGCTTGAAACGTGCACTTCATTAGTTCGAAATTCTTATGACAATTTGATAAACTATGCTAAACTTTGTATAAAGTTTGAAACTCTGAATTATATGGTTTTGGCTAAAGCTTAGACGATATTTGTATAGAAAAATAACAAAAAAAAATTGAACTTGAAAAATGTTTGTGTGAGGCACTGTATTTATTTATTTTGAGAAAATAATGTTACTTAGTTAGCAATAATATACAAAACACAACGAATATATTATCCAATTTAGTGTCCGAACTATAGGGTAAAAAATGTGAAATGTGTGTCCGGATTATCGAGACAGCACTGTACCTAATAATTTTTGCAACTGCTGTTAATGAATGTTTGGTTGCTTAGCTGCCTACAGACTGCTTGCATGCCGATTTTGTTCAACTGTTTTTTGCATTGTTTCACCGACTTCTTCAGTTATTGATCAAAACACTGCAAGGCGCCTGCTAAGCATGGAAATTTCGAATCTTGGCCACGCACAACTTTAGTGGCTCAGAAAAAATTGAGATTATCGCTGGGACTGTAAAAATGATGTGTAAGGTCAGCAGCGAAAACGAGTTTTCCCCGGATACTGATTTTCTCTTAGTAATCGAATATCCATGTAATTGTTGATATCATTGTTATGATATGCTTAAAATTCGTGTTCGTATATTTTTCTTTAATTATATATAAAGCAAGCTATAAGTAGAAACTATGTAGTTGCTCATGAAAGAAGCATCGCGGAGTATAGACGACGACGTACAAAGATCACCAGATGATTTTCCTGCAGGGGGGTCACTCTACACCATATACACATGTTGAAAGAAGCGTCTTTATTAAACTGGAAGTCAACAGACAAGATAGCAATCAAGGTGGTTGGTCACTTTGTGTGCTAGATTTTATGCGGGTGACAGGATAAGTAGTGATACTAACAGCAACAACAATAGCAAACTAAGCTAAACTTAATATGACAACTTAATGAAAATACAACACACGTTGTAGTCTTCTATATTTGTAGTTGAATTTGGTATGCTATGGAATTAACAAAAACAACAGCAAACGCATAAATGTTGAATACAGTTGAAAAACGAGGTATATTTGCCGGCGCTCCATGCATGAATAGATGTTGTCCTTTGACATGTTTTTGGCCTCTTGCCAGCCAAACAACCAAGCAACCAACCAACCGGTTCAGCAACATAACGGCGAATAGCTAGCTACACTACCGCTACTACAAACACCACCTCGGTAGCCACCTGTACTGCCACCACAATCAGCCGCGCAACTGACACATCCAGGCATGCTGGCTACCCACTAACCAACATTCTTCATAACGCAGCTACTTTTGCGACCACCACTACTGCTGTTACCATAAACTAGCCAAAGTTGTGGTGGCATGTTGCAGGCAACTAGCTATTGTTCGGTGCACTCAGCAGGCAACAAAATCTTACCACACACGCCCCTTTAGCCTTCATTCGTGCCCATGTTGCGCCTCTTCTTCTTTGGCCATGGCGGAAAAAATTAAATTGCAATTGCAATTGCACTTTTATCATTTGGGCACCTCAAGCCTCACCCCACTCAAATTTTTACCGCCGTACATTACTCAACCCCTGGTGGGTGTGCTGATTAAAGCTTGAAAAAGGTGGAAAAATGCTGTGTT
>NW_016159620.1:52758-81079 GCF_001687245.7 Rhagoletis zephyria
AAATGCATCCTGCTTTCGCGCAAACTCATCATTTAGTGGCTTCAATCTCTAAAGGTATTGCTTAAGCAGTGCTAAAAAGCTTGAAAAGCTCAACCTCGATCTTCCTGCACCAATAGGGGATAGTCCACCAAGTTAGAGGCTAACTGAATCGAACTACAAAGTCAAAAACGTTCTTTGTATTCTTGCATACCTCGAGAAGTACTATTTCTAAATAGTACTGAGCTATCAAAACCAAATGTAATCAACTTCCAAACTGCATAAATACATACAATCTTATGTTTATAACGTTAAATTATTTTCAATTTCGATGTAACAAATCTGTCATTGCTGTATCCCACAAACTCGCAAAAAAGTATATTCATTCAACTATTTGAACTTTTTTCTCATTTTAGAATAAAGTTTGGCTCCATTTTTGCGCGCCCAGCTCACAGCCGTCAGCACTTCCGCTAAACGCATTCCATTGACATTGACTACCGTGCAGCGCAACAGCTCCGGAAACGCGTGGATGCTAGCATCCAAGTTCCATCCAGCCATTATTGGCCGCTTCACATTGGGGTTGCCAGCGGTGTTTATAAATAAAATACTACAAGCATGTGTACATACATAAAATTAATTATTTTTCCATTTTGTTAGAAACGAAGTGTTTAAGTTCAGAATTTCATTAGAAAATTAAGTGATTTTAAATTCACCATAAATGCCAGCACATTAAGCAATTAAAATATTACTCATACACCCGCGCCACACACAAACTAACCAGTTGGTTGCTCGTGCGGACTCATGAAATTTAATGCAGCTTGCAGTTATAGTGGTTAGATAATATTTTTTATTGTTTTCTCTAATGTTTATATGCACATTTTATTATTTGTATACTAAATACATATATACTCGTATATATTTACAGATATATGTATGTCCCTGTGTAATCTTAAAATGACCAGCACTTGAGTGGTTACCTTTTGCGGCAAGCTCAAGTCATACAAAGTTAACCCGACTAATTGCAGGCTGTTAAACTAAGTATTTTTTAGTAGAGCTCTACTTGTTTTTGCCCTTTAAAATAAAAATAACACAACCTTTTATTTTATATTTTCCAGACAGGCCAGGTTTCCGCTTCAATCGGTTCCAAAACCGTACTTTAACAAAAACTCCTCTACTTTTTTTGTTGTTAAAGGAAAATTTTATTAAATATCTATTTACGTACATGCATGCATAAAAAATAGGCTCCAAGGTTTGCAAATATGGGTTTGAATATCTATTATGTCCTCAACTGTGATTCGGTTTTTGAAACCAATGCCGCTCTTCTAAAAGTCGATTTATTTTTCATCATAAACAACAACCGAGAACTTTCATTAAAGATCAATGTAATAATATCAACGAGTTTATTGTATAAATTTGACTTCGTACTATATTACCGAAACCGAACTGTTTACTCTCGAAAGCTATGTTTCTCCCTGTGCTATTTAAATACTTTAACGAAAAAGTATGTTACACGTTAATGGCTTTCCTGTGGTGAGCGTTTAGTAATTTTAAATAATTGAAATTTATAATTTCTTAACCATAAATAATGTAACATAAATAAATATGACAAGCGTGCACTTTTTACGTACATATAAATTGTATTTAGGCAATATTTTTGGCTCATTTCCAAAACAGCCAGAAAATGATACATGTGCATTATATAGATATGTACATACATATGTACGTATTAATTTACATTTTTTTTATATTTGCATCATGCAAATCAATTTTTTATAATATCCTTTTTGATTTGGTTTTATTCGTGCTGTTTAGCAGCATTCGCACACTGCCAAAATATATATTTAATTACAACATCTAAATATGTTTCTCTCAACACGTGATTTGTTTATAGTTACACTATTGCATTACAGTTACCATACAGTTATAGTCAGTTACCAAATCTTAAATCTTGAGTCTACCGTAATACATATTAACATTTTGAAATATAATTTTAAAGAATTACAAGCTTCCTTCGTATCAATACTATATATTGAATATAGTACTGATCAGTCCATCCATCCACCATCGATGGTTTCGTATTTGGTTGTGGTAATAATATTGCTTTTAAATTTACTTTAGCGCTGTCCATAAATTCACCAAAAAAAAACAACAAGTTTGTTCAAATTGTTGGCGATGTATGTATGCTGTAACTTCTGTTCCAGGGACTAGCATGTTGTTTTCGTTTAAAAAGCTAGCCATGGATGGAATCTAACTGATTTTGGTTAACTAAAATTCGCAGGTGGAATGTTGCCAGCAACGCACAGTGTTTCGACAATATGGAGGCAGATGGAAATTACAGTAAACATCCACCAATTTCTTTGACATGTGCTCTATTTTTACTTAGAAATATGCAATTATGAAATTTTGTAAAGATGCAATAATTGCCACGCCCTGCACTCTTGTGGACGGAAACATTAAATTTCATCCGATTTCGATGAGATTTAGTTTGTACTCTCTCTTTTATTAGAAAACCCTATGTAAAATATGGGGAGAACTATAACGTCAAAAACTCACTTAAAAAGTGGGCCCAGTCATTAAATTTAATGGATTTTTTTGTTTAATTTTTGTTTCCCGTTTTCCACTCTCAGAAAAAAATGTTATACTTAAAAATTACATAAATAGGTGTAAATATTCCCTTTTCTCCCAATATTTGTTGAAATTTTTCCATTGTTCCAAAAAGAAGCTGAAAATCAATAAATAAGAAAATCGAAAACTACATATATTTGTAAAGTCGCATGAAAAGATTCAATTATATATCAGAGATCTTCATCAAATTCTCTGAAACATGCGTCTAATTTTAAGACCTGACCTGACCTGAGACCTTACTTAAAATCTTTAGCATCTACATTTCAAAGTAAATTTGTTGATAAAGAATATAGGAAAATACCAAATAAAATATAAATACCTTCACCTAAATATTCCTAATTGATTGCAGTTGAAAAAGTATTCCAGTATTTTTTTGGAAATGTACCGTTCGTGGAGAGGGGTGAGTAAACTGATTAGTCGGTACCGCGCCGATTCCAGTATTTTTTTGGATAAGTACCGTTCGTGGAGAGGGGAGTGAGTAAATTATGTGAAATTTGGTATTTATGACTCTTCGTTTCTCCTCTCTAAGGCCAACAGTTTTTTTTTTTTATCAACTGTCACCATGACTTTTTTCTACCTGCCTCCATATAGTCGAAACACTGTGCGGCGGTCAAAATCAAAATTATTTATGTATTTTTTGATATTATTTATTTTTATTATTATTTATGAACTTATTGTTATTTTGGTCGACTGTATATTAGTCCTTAGCATATAATTTTGTCAAAAATAAGTATTGCAAAATTTCAATGCTATTCAAGGATAACATTTTTAAGGTTTATTTTTAAAACCTATTCGTCTTCATTCCCCAAAAATTTACTCTGCCTTAATTCTACAGAATTTACTTTGCAATTTTATTTCTATATTGCACATAACTTTTTAAAAAAAATTTTTTAGTTATATAATTTTTAAAATTTGAAGGTGTTTTTTACAAAAAGATTTGATGTCATCGATAAAAAATTAAAACGTAGTTTTAATATATTTGGCCCATGGTTTCGTGGATACGTTTATTATTTTTTTTTTTGCGCAAAATTGACCGTCGCACGGTGTAATTTAAAAAACAAATTTATTTGCAATGCAAGTTTGCTCAGCGTATATATCTACGCATATCAGCCTATAAAAATAAATATAAGATACATACATATATATGTATGTAAATATAGTTTACATATTGTATATACTCTTACAATTTATAAGTATATTAAATACGCCCCTTAATGTGGCAACTCTATCTGTAGCTTTTCAAATTCGATTACTCACCAAAGAAAACGTTGAACAAAAAGAGCAATTTCTTCTTACGGAAATCAGAGATCGACATGTTTTTGTTGTTGCTGTTGTAACTCCGCTAACGAAATGCTATAGCACCAAAGTAACTGCTTAAAGCGCCAAAAGTTTCGGGAATGCTGAAATTAAATTAAGTGGGAAAAAAAAGAAAGAAAAACGTTAGCAAAAAACTTGCAAAATGTTAAATAAGCGAGAGAGGTAAAATTAAATGAAAGGACAAATGCAGTGAAATGTGGCAAAATCAAATACGGTTGGTGAAATGTATTTGTGCATCCAATCTGCTCATTCAATGTTGATCTCTAATGAATGCACGAATATGCGGAATACATATATATACATATATGTATAAATGTGTACAAATATAAGCAAGAATTGATATTTAAATCATTTCATTTCATTTTCATTTCATTGTTCATTAGATAATTACTATAGCAAGATAGAAATTTTTCGAGTCATTTATAAATATTATTTNTTGTTGCTGTTGTAACTCCGCTAACGAAATGCTATAGCACCAAAGTAACTGCTTAAAGCGCCAAAAGTTTCGGGAATGCTGAAATTAAATTAAGTGGGAAAAAAAAGAAAGAAAAACGTTAGCAAAAAACTTGCAAAATGTTAAATAAGCGAGAGAGGTAAAATTAAATGAAAGGACAAATGCAGTGAAATGTGGCAAAATCAAATACGGTTGGTGAAATGTATTTGTGCATCCAATCTGCTCATTCAATGTTGATCTCTAATGAATGCACGAATATGCGGAATACATATATATACATATAAGTATAAAAGTGTACAAATATAAGCAAGAATTGATATTTAAATCATTTCATTTCATTTTCATTTCATTGTTCATTAGATAATTACTATAGCAAGATAGAAATTTTTCGAGTCATTTATAAATATTATTTTGCGACTTGCATGTATTTCAAAGACTTTTATTTCGTGATTATATTATAAGTGTTTTCATAATAGTTATGGGTGAAAAAAATTTTTTGAAGTCTACAAGGACAGGACTTGTTCAGGATCATTTCGGGACATTTTCGGGATCATTTTAGTTCCAAAATGGATNTTATAAAGCTCTTTAAACCTGCTTTATTTTTTATGAATAAGGCCATAAGTGTTTTCATAATAGTTATGGGTGAAAAAAATTTTTTGAAGTCTACAAGGACAGAACTTGTTCAGGATCATTTCGGGACATTTTCGGGATCATTTTAGTTCCAAAATGGATCTAAGCCAATTCCGTCTTTTAAGTATTAAACGATTTTTTCTCACTCATAATTATTATGAAAGACTTTTTAACACTGCACTACAAATTTCAGGTTTTTTCTAGGGAATTGATGAAGCAACATTTTTCTAAAAGTCAGGACTGCACATGTATTTAAAAAATAATAATTTNTTTAAGTATTAAACGATTTTTTCTCACTCATAATTATTATGAAAGACTTTTTAACACTGCACTACAAATTTCAGGTTTTTTCTGGGGAATTGATGAAGCAACATTTTTCTAAAAGTCATGTATTTAAAAAAATAATTCTTCCGTTTTCCCAGGTAGGCGATTTTAAGCGCTTTTCCAATTTGAAGTTGGTGGTAGCAGAGCTAGTTTTATAACAATTAAAAGTGAAATAAATGAAAATATTTATACATTCAGAAGGCCTTTCTGGGCGTTTGGGGTCCCGGCCGCCGGGGTGTGCATTGTTGCAAAGAACATAGAAGGAACATGAAGAAAAAGTGCATTACACTGTTCTATAAGTACATAGGTCTCAAAATAACAGTTATCGATGACTGTAAAAATTTGTCAGCAGCTGGCTGGGGAATTGAAGAAACCAATTTTTTTCTAATAGTCCTGATTGTATATGTAAAAGTATTTCTCAACTCTTGTAGGGTGGCGATTTTCAGTTGTTTTTCTTTTCAGTTGAAGGTGGTGGTCGCAGAGCAGCATTTAAAAAATTTAAATTGATCATCAAAAGGCTATTTCTTCTGTGTCGGGTGGGACAAAAAAAATAACCTGCTTTTTGGAGCAGATATATTTTACGGAAACTTTGCGATTTTATTTCACGTTTCTGTGTGAACTTGATGTCTTATAATAAAACAAAGAACTATAAACACAACCAAAGCAAAAACTACAAACAAAATGATGGCTTTAATATACAAAAAATCCGAAATTCCTCTGTCGCGATTTGGACAACGTTTGTCACGGGTAGGACACGTACGAATTTGTATATGAAAGGGAGCTTTTAGAGAGGTCCATATATAAAGATTAGTTATTAAAAAATATAAGAAGCCACTTTTATCTTAGGAAAAATTATCTCAGCAAAAAAAAAAATTAAAAATGAACGCGATTTCACTTTTACCTACTTAAATTTAATGGACTATAAAACTGCATACCTAACAATTCTGAACAAAAAGTTTTATATTTTTTGGTGTAATTGTTAAAATTTGTTGAATTTTTATAATTTTTGTAAGAAGTTTGAAATGTAAATGTGCTAGACTTTTATAAAAAAAAAAAACACTATAAACATTAGATTAACAAAATAAAAAAAAAACTGGTCAAAATGTAACTTAACTTAATCAGCTGACCACAAGGGTGTATAGATAATGGACGAATCCGCGCACCCCATAATATAGATAAAGCAGTCACACAATTTAATATATCACACAATTTTATTAAAAGCAGATGAGTTCTACTATATATTTTTCCTACCAAACACTTGAATTATGAATCGCAAATCATTTGACTGTGCATTCAACACAACCTACTTTAAACTCAATCAAAAAATTTACTTGATTTCAAAACGTAAAAAAGGTAAACAAATTTATTTAAATCTTTTATTTGTTATTTTTTAAATCTTTAATTTGTTATTTTTTTCTGCTGTCACTGCCTTTAAATTAAATTACATAGTTAAACATTTTCTTGCAATTTTGCCAGTTGATTGCTGCGCACGTGCGAGGCAAGCAGTCAGCAGGCAGCACATTCATGTTTATTCATCTTTTGTGTTGATTTCGTTGTCTTGCGTCCGACCGTCTTCCGTAGCTTCTTCACTGCAAGCCTACATACAAGCGCATAAGTAACCAAATTTATGCATGTGTACATTCATACACAACTGTTGACACAGTGAATACTTGAACATTTTAAATACGACTGCACTGTAACGCAGCTCTTTCAAAAATTCAAAAGGCGCATACCTTCGATAAGTATGGTCTGTCCTCTCTGTCCTTTAACTTAATGAAAGGAAATTAAGCTGCATTGACCGTTTAAACAATACAAATAAGACAATGGAGTACTAACTTATGTACTAAATCAGTTTTATCAATTTTGAAGACAATTAGCCTATCATATGAGTTTGTGAATGGTACAACCTAAAGTAAAAAAGTATCTGATTTTGAGATAAATTTCGAAATTTTGGCTTTTAGTCTTGAAAGTTAGATTTACTTACTCCANTCTGATTTTGAGATAAATTTCGAAATTTTGGCTTTTAGTCTTGAAAGTTATATTTACTTACTCCTATTTATTAGAAGTAATACACACAAGCCATATGTAGCTTTATAAAGCACATTCGTTCTATGTAACAACCACTAAAAACCGGTTTCCGGACCGACCAGCATCCAGAATTCACCTTTTCAATATCGGCCTTCGGCAAGCAATAGCAAACTACTTTTTATAAAAATCAATCTGAAGGCGCATGCAACAATTGGAGGAAAAGCTTGGCCAAGCACGCAACACAATGTGTAAGGCATAGCTGGGCAAAACGCTACTCGCGAGTAGCGTCTGCGTCGCAGCGCTTATACGTATACAGAAACGACGCAGCGAATTTCAATTCAGTCTGCTTTCAGATTTCATGAGAGTAGCACTATGCTTCGCCGTTGAATATTTTTATTCGTAATTTTAGCGCGTGGTTGCCACCTATATATGTAACAATGCCCAAAATGTCTGAGTATGAGTGCCAATTACAGTTTTTGGTTTTAAAAAAAGCTAATAATGCCCAATGCTTGTTGTGTGGTAATACGACCATTAACCATAAACAAATGAAAAAAACGCTCCACTCAGTGCAATTATAGAAAAGTGCTTCTCAGCGCGACGCACTAGGGCACACATTGCATACTTTATTTTATAATATTTTTTTTATCAAAAGAAATCGATAGAGAAATGTAAATGCTGGTTTATGCCCAAAAATACTTAATGAATAATATTTATAAGTTATACTCTATTTTTAAGACTAAATACCTACTTATATGAAACAAGTAATTTTTAGCAAGAAAAAAACCGACTTCAACTCTCATATAAAAAAAAAATATATATATATATATCTCTCGATCCACTGATCGGATCTTAACCAGATTAGTATGGGACCACCTCTGAGACACTACCTTTCCGATGCAAAAAGAATTATCGAAATCGGTTGACGTGGTCCAAACTTATGCGGTAACATACATAAAAAAAAAAAAAAAAAAAAAAATTCCGACGAACTGATAACCTCCTCCTTTTTTGGAAGTCGGTTAAAAAATAAGACCTAAACACCGTAACCATCTGGCCGGTCAGCATATAAAAGAATTTGTTCTAATAAAACGGAGCCCAGGTATTATACAAATGAGTTTACCTAATTTAAGTTTTTTTAAATTATACAAGTACTAAATTTTTCTTATGCAAAAGGTTGTATAAACTAATAGTATTAGTTACTAAAAACTTCCAAGGTTCATTATTACACTATAGGTATAAGCAAAATAGGCCAAAATACCCATGCACGAAAAATACCACTTTTAGTACATTTATAAAAAATGCGGCAACCATAACTGAGCGCGACGCACTAATACCATGACAAAATGAGACTGTGTTGGTGTGCCCAGCTATGGTGTAAGGCAATAGTTTTTTTTTTATCTTTAGTAACAGACTTGCGTTTGTAGTAAAAACTGAACTTCACATTAGGGTTAGGCAAAAATGCATGTGAAAGAGAAAAGTCGGAAATTTCAACCCCTAAGATTGTCCTATTTCGAAAAAAAGTATACCCCTGTTTTTTAATTTGAAATCAAAAAACATTTAGAGGTCAACAGCGCTCAAAGTTTTCCATGTATTTTGTATGTGGAAAAAATACTTTTCGTGAAAATGGTATAGAGTTCTTGATAATAATAATACCCAGTTATTTTTTTCATTTTTCTTAGTAACTATATTTTATAGGTCCGCCAAAACCCATAGAAAATGACAAAAAATGCATTGCGGGATAAATAAAAAATCTTCATTATTAAAAAATGGTTAAATAAATAATTGGATATTGTTATTGGAAGTCACCTGAAGAGAACCAGAGTTTTTTAGTCTAAAAATATTGATTTTCAAGAATCCCATAATTTCCACGAAAAGTTGTTTTTTCCCATATAAAATACATGGAAAAGTTTGAGCGCTTTGAGCGACCTCTAAATATTTTTTGATTTCAAATTAAAAAAATAGGGGTTTAGTGTTTTTCGGTATAGAACAATCCTAGAGGTTTAAAGCATTAAAATTCCGACTTTACTTATTTTGGACCACCCTACATAATATACACACATCTGCATTAAAATGTGTCCATTTGCGTGTCGCCTTGGGTTGCTCGCTGCGTTTGTTTCCACAAGCTGTTCTTTATTTAATGTTGTAACTCAAATTGTCTGCAAAACCTTCGCACACCATTTCTTCTAATAGTTTTTTAACAAATGCGGGCAATCTCGTCGCGGAAATTACGCTTAATATGTAGTCAACAAGGTGTTTTTGCGGCAACAAGGGCAGATCGTATTCTTAGCGTTGAGTAATATGCTTTTACTACCAAAGCTTAGAATGAAGTGTAAATGCGTATGTATGTACATACTGAACCAAGCAAGCTTTGAAACTTGTCAGTTACAAAGTAAAGTTGTTACATATATTTAGATTGTAGATAGCCTGTAGCTCGTTTCTGTAACAATTCTCTACCAAGGCGAATTGATATATGAATCCGCCACCTTGTTCTCTACTGCTAATGAGTAGCAGAGAATGACGTATATTCTCTACTAATACAGAAATAATCGGTAGAGAAGAGTTACAGAAACGAGCTACTGGTTCTAAGTTCTATAGGTTGCTTCTTAAAGTCTATGCGTCATGGATTCAAAAATAAAAACTCGTCAAGAAGTTCATTTACAAGGCAGTAAACAAGTGCATTTTCTAAGTCCTTGCCAGAGCCTGGTGTTAGACGTAGGTTTGTCCAGCGCAGGGTGGCTCGGTGGGAGCAAATTTTGAAAGTCAGGATATCAAAGAAATCTAGTCGAAAATGGACCGAGGGAACTACAGCTTTGATGTAGATTGTACGTGGTCGAATACGGAGATTTCGGGAAGGCAAGTGGCCAAGCACTGTATATTAAGTCGGAAATCTGCTAGAACCATAATAGAAAGAAACCATAAAGAAAGAAAGAATCATAATATAAGAAAAAAATTGGCGTACGTACCAAGTACTCGTGAAATTTGATGTGTGTACATCTGTGGCCTGAAATTGTCTCGAAAGAGTTCTCAACTAGGCCCGAAATGATCCCGAAAAATGACGGGAAATGGCCATGAACTACACAAAAATAGACCCGAAAATGTCCTGAACTAGTCCCGATCTAGTCTGCCGACCTAGGCCTGGCTAGAGCTACTACCAAAATAATCCCAAAAAAGTCCCGAGCCGTGGTGTTGCTAGAACAGCTAATTAATTTTATTTTAATCTGTACTTATTTTGAATTCGTCTTGGTTTACGTAGATTTTTCCATTACCGGGAGCATACATATTTACGTTGTTGAATTCACTTATCAAATACTACAATCACTTGCAACAGCAGAAAACACAGTTTGTTTTTAATGAAAAATTACAGAATATCTGCTGGGTTACATAAATAAGAAGCAGTTACAAATATTCTGCGGGTTATCACCAAATTTTACCAATATCAAGAAAAAATATGTTTTTATAACAAAAATGGATTCATGGACTCACAGAACCGCACAAAAAAGTATAGAATATTTTGTTAGTGGAAATGAAAGGCCGGCCACATATTTAAATAAAGTATGATTGCATTGACTAGAATAGTTGTATTTCTTCTCTCAATTTTACAAAATTCAAAAATAAAAATTTCAGTTATCAAATTATGATTTTTATTTTTATTTTGTTTAATTCTGAAGTAAGGTACTTCAAATAAATTGCGCATGTTAGTATAGTTTAACGAACACATTTTATGTGCAATTAAAAACAAATTCACTTTCATGAAAACGCCCACTTCAAAAAAAAAGTTACTCCTACCCACTAATTGTTATCCTAGCATTTATCCTTTAAATACCAAACACGTTGCTCTGTCATTAACGTATTTTCTTGATCGGTTTATGCACATTTACAAAAAAAGAGCAAAATCTGACCTCCTCATGACTTTTTATTACATAAAACGAAATGCGATTGAAAAAATTCACCAACGAAATTACGTTATCGAATTAGCATTGGAGCCTTTCATTTCATCGCATTCGCCGTGAAACAGGTGATTAAAGTATTTAATTGCCTGACATAAAATAACAGCTTTTTCTGAATTTTGTAGTTAGCATTTTATGCGAAGTGGCAGCGAATTCCTGTGGGCGCATTTTAAAATTGAAATTCAATGTTTTTTTTCACAGAATGCAGTTTTTACAACTATTATTGAAATGCTTAATCTCTTTGGTATGCTTACATTATGCGTGCAATCATATGTACATGTCTATATATGTTTATGGATGTACATACATAGTTGTAAATATAAATATTTATGCAAAAACGATAAAGTCATATACCGTAGTTATAGCAGTACTTTACTGATTATCTACTTAATTAAATATTGTAATTACAGGCAAACTAAAGAGTGGCGCACAGACATTCTTTGTCTGTACATACATACCCTGTAGAAAAAAAAGTATTAATTGATTTAAATAACCAACTTATAGTTAACTTTTTTGCGGGATTTTGATAAATAACTAACTTCTATTTACACTGTACGGCAAAATCAACTTTTTCTCTGAGATAGAGTCATAGGTAAAAAAGTAACTTCTCCGTTTTTCGAAGTTAGCCTCCGAAATCGAGATATGGGCCTTCGAAGTTCGAAATAGGACCTTTGGTAAAAAATTATATTTGATTATTGCATATAAATAATTAATAACCTAAAAATATAAACGTAGTCCTCCTTTTGCTCTTATTTAAATGGTATATAGGTTTTTTTTGTGCAAGCTTATGTTTCAGGTGCTATAAGGGGTCAAAGTTCAGGTCTTCGAAAAATTAAATTCCTTATATTTCAAGCAATTTTGAACTGATTTATATTGTTGTAAAGGTGATTAAACCCCCTTTCTTTCGATATGCATATTTGTATACTTCGTATATAAAAATTTTAGAAAAAAACACATTTAAATGAAAAAATAATTTTTTCTTATAAAAAAAATATTTTAAACAAAAAAAAATTACTAGCCGAACTGGGACCGTTAAAAAGACGATAAAATCCACTTTCTTCTGATGTTCCAATTTGATACTTCGTTTATAAAAATTTGAGAAAAAACACATTTAAAGGAAAAAATACCTTTTTTACAAAGCAATATTTTAAACAAAAATATTTTAAACCGATTTTTAAAAAGTTGGTATAGTTGTAAACGCGATTAACTCTCCTTTCTTCTGATTCGCATATTTGTATTCTTCGTATATAAAAATTAAAAAAAAAGAAATCACGTTTTAATGAAGATATAAATTTTTTATGAAAAAAAAATATTTTAAACAAACAAATACTAGCCGATTTTTTAAAAATTGGTATCGCTGTAAAGGCGATTAAACCCCTTTTTTCTGAAATGCGTAATTGTATACTTCGTATATAAAAATTTGAGAAAAACCACATTTAAAGGAAAAAATAACTTTTTTTATAAAAAAAAATATTTTAAACAAAAAACTTACCAACCTATTTATTGGTACCGTTGTAAAGGCGATTAAACCCCCTTTCCTCTGATATGTATACTGCGAATAAAAAAATTTGAGAAAAACACTTAATAGGAAAAATACCTATTTTTTTCTTATAAAAAAATATTTTAAACATAAAAATTAATAATTAGTAATACATTATTTTATTTAAATAAAACAGAAAATTATCTTTCATTTTTATATATAACCTGTTATGCAAAAAATCAAAAACAATGGTGTTTTTATATTTTTATATGCCTTAAACTTCTGTTACATATACCCTTGCTTTATTTTTAACAGGGCTGTGGGTGAACAAGAACGAATTAACACTTAAAACACTATCAATTATTTGTTTTATTTAAATACGGTATTCAGTTGTATTACTAATTAGTAATTTTTTGTAAATTTATTTATAAGAAAATCTTGGTATTTTTTCCTTTTAAGCATTATTTCTCCAATTTTTATGTTCGAAGTATACAAATATGCATATTAGACGAAAGGGGCCTTAATCGTCTTAACAATGATGCTAATTTTTTAAAAATTGGTGAGTAATTTTTTTGTTTAAAATATTTTTTGATAAAAAAAGTTATTTTTGCCTTTTAAGTGTTTTTGAGTGTTAGCAATGACAAGAGTAACTTTAAATTAGTTGCAAAGTCGTGCAGGGGTCATGCAGACACTATCGGGAGTTTGTTTTCTTCACAAGCTTCCATTTAAATGTCCTCCTACAAAAAATACTTTCAATACACTTTTTTTCTGCACTTCGCAGATTCTTTTCCGAATTCAGGACAAATAAAATAAAATAAATAAAGATGGAAATTTTACATTATTATTTTGATGTTATGTATGATTCAAATGTGGTACCACCTACAATAGAATATGTAACCAAATAAGCAAATATGTAATGTTAATTAAAAGAAATAAAAAAATATAAAAAATAGAACAAATCATTTTTATTGATAGTTTATGTCCAAAAGTAGTTAGCTACAAGTTAGTTGACATCTAATGCAGAGGGAACCAGTTCCCTCTAGTCTCATTTCCGGCAGGATATATTCATATTTATACGTATGTGTGTGTCCATACACACATATCGTCGGTGTTTTTACAAAACCGCCCATCGACCAATTGCAAAACCGCCTATCTTACGGCACTCAAATTTTACAGGAGAGTGAAAAAACGGGTTTTCTTCGAAGCCATTGCCTTGAGGGGCGGAATTCCTGCTGCAATTATTTTACAAATCTGTTGGTTTAATAACGATTTGGGCAGTTTTTCAACTGGTCGATGGGCGGTTTTGCAAAAACATCGACGATATGTTTAATCGTACACATTAATATACATAGGTATAAATAATGCTCCCACATCGCCTTGCTTCCTTTTCCTTTACATTGCCGCGTTATAGGCAATAAGAGCTGTGATTATTTTTCCTGAACTTTATTGTTCAAATATTTAGTCGACCAAACACATTTTTCAACACTTAGGCAGGTACTTGTACAAGTACTAACATACAAATATACATAAGTACGTATGTATATGTAATTGCAAAGTTTTTTATTGATGTCAAAATAAATTTTTGTTCCTTCCTCTGGCAGCCATTAAATATTTACCGGCTATAGAGGTGTGACCATAAAATAATAAATTGACCATAAATAATAAAAATATTGTAAAACCATAAATTTCTGCGGTTAATTGCCCATTTTAGTCAATTAGTACGCATATCGGGGACAATGTAACAGTTTAATTTTAGTTAGTCATTTTTGCACAAAGCAATCAAAATATTATAGCATAAATTACCCAATTATGGCGAATATGACTAACACGTAATTATTAAAAGTACATAAAACATGAAATGTAAAATTATAGAACTGCACCAAAAAAACCAATTTCATGAATATTCAGCAATATTTTTTATAATTTATGCAACTAGTCTTAAAATGCCATATTTCTTTTTATAATTGCTAACGTATGCCGATGACATCGACATTATTGGTAACAAGAAAGGCAACATCTGTTCTTCTTTGTCGAAATTAGATATAGAGCCAGAGCGTATGCGTCTGGTGATGAACGAGCACAAAACGAAGTATGTCTCGGCATCATGCAAATAGTCAGCACATAATTGTCTTGGCACCTACGTTACTGTTGGCCATCATTCGTTTGAAAAAGTAGACAACTTCGTTTATTTAGGAACCAGCATTAACACCAATAAAGATGTCAGCCATTAAGAGCCGGCGGATAATTAATTTTGACGATGTGCGCTACTTTTGATTGAGGAGGCAAAAATCAGAATCTTTGTCACTCAAAATCAGTTGCAAAAATTTGGTAGAATATTTTTCTAAATATTAATTTGGGTAGATTTTGCCAAAGATTTTTTGGACTTCATTAATTTCAAAGAAACGGTAAGTATTTACTTATAAGTCGAATAAAGCTAACATGTATTAAATGAATAGTAGCAAACAGATTCAACTAAGTTATACATAAAAGTTCATCTGCTCGCGGTTTTAATTGATCTAAATAACTTTTCACAGTAGAGGGTGGAGCCTCGATGTAATGCTATTTTCACGTTGAAATATTAACTCGAGTTTAAGTGGTGTGTAATAAACTCCGAGTTTAATTAGACATTTGTTTGTTTACTTTTTCTTATTCATATTTAGCTTGTTTAGACAGAAATAGTCCAAAGTAGCCGTGGTGTGAAATACCAACCGTTTAGCAAACAAAGAAAGAAATATATAAATTAAAAAATAAAAGAAAAAATTATATAGAGAGGTTAAAGCAAAACTTAAAGCTTATTTTTTTATATTCATAATATCTCGAAAACCATTTGACTGACAAAGTATTGATGCTTATATTATATTGATAAGTATTATAACCCCTTTTAAAACCAATTTTAAATAAAAGCTATTTAAAAAAATATATATCTATATATATTTATTGTTTATTAGACATCTCTGGCTTAGTAATATATAAAAAGCAGAAAATTATGTACCAAGTGAAGGACCCCTAATTACCTTTACCTTGACGTCATTAGTTTTTTGATAGGTTTGTTGTTCAGAAGATATTGATATTTAAAAAAATAAAAATAAAAATACTTTAACCATTGATATCTTCCTAGCACAAAAATGTCTATCGAGCCACATTTTTGGGTTTTTCATAGCTTTATTGTTGATGTTCTACACCTATGTGCACGGAACGAACTCGCACTATTTCTGATAAAATCCTGCAGTGCGGGAACAGGATAACTATCGGCAAGTTAGTTGCAGGTTTGGATTATCAAAGACACAAACCGAATTCGGTCAAAAAAGGGTTGCATTTGCTTTAACTCCAAATAAAAGTGGTGTTTGAGGCGAGTTAAACGAAAATTATTTGTATGACAAACTCCGAGTTAATGAGTGGTGTTAACCATTTAACTCCAAAATAGCCCATAAACTCGAGTTAATGGCTCAACGTGAACATAGTATAAACGCTTCACCAAAAAGAGTTCCCTTCTATTCGCATCGGGTATATAAATATGTATATAAAAAAAAGCTGTGTTTAAGCTCGAAATCAAATTTTTCATAATTTCCGAATAAATAATTTATATTTTTATAATTTACTGTCGGGGGAATGATTTTGCTTTGGCACCATATATGATCCAATTTGCATTGCAATTGATCGAATTCTTCTTAAACTGCTCTTTCTGATACACAAATCCAAGGAATTTTTTTACCTTGCTTTACTGGAATTATAATTTTAAAATGTGGTGATTTTTCTTTTAGAATTTTGGTAGGTATGTGAGGTATTATGTTAGAAAAAAGGTGCTGGTATATAGTACAGAATCCTTAACAATAAGAAACCCTGATTAACCAGCCTTGTACTGTTTAAGGGAAAGATTTTGTGGAAGATCTAGGGGCCTTTACGTCTTGGCGAGTACCGCTCACATTGGAACGATTACAGTAACCTTTCGGCAGTGCCGCTCGCCGATCCACCGTGGGAAACTCTTGAAATTGCGTATTTTTTAGTTCTTGTTCAGTATTTGCTAAGCCCATCCGCCTAAGAGTGAACCACAGGTGGTCAATTGCGTTTCCACCCCCTTCCTGTCTGTTGATATCGATCCAAAAATATCTTTTCTCGCCAGATCGTCGGCCATGAAGTTTGCCGATATGTCAGTATGGCGCGGTACCCATATACATACATAAGTCTAATAAGAAAACCTTCCCAAACCAACACAGAGGAACTTCAGGTACTCTGACATATTTTTAGCGCGTCTCAGTGAGATCTAGCTCGGGGCTCTGATTGCAGTTTGGCTATCAGAGTAGATGACGTCACACTTTTGGGTAGCACCATTTCTTCCTGAACACAGCTATAGAAGTATAAATTTCACTCAGCTCTAAATGTATCAGCATTTTAGTGCTCTGACATGGTCTTTTGTGGTATCCCCTGAACTGACTTTTCACTGATTTTGCCTGCTTTTTTAGTATTCTGCTCCTATTTTATTGCCCTCAGTTTTGGTTTCATTAAAATTTGTTTTCAAGTTTTTCAACTGAAGGCAACATATTTGTAAATCAAATCAAAATGCGTAAAATTTAGCGCAGGTCATGTTCAATAATACCTTACCAACTTAAAAATCTATTCTTTTCAAACAAATTTCTGATGCGCCCCCACCCTAACATCTTTTAAACAAATTAACTTATTTGGAAATTCAATTTGAACTCATTTTTAAAATGTGTGCTAAAATTTCTGACCATCCTTACAGGTTCTGCTCTATTGCAACATTCTAAGAGAATTGGAAAATGCGAAGAATCAAGGGAGAAAATAGCAAATGCATTGCACGGAAATATATACTACATTTGTACTTCAACGTTTTGCAGCAAATCAAAACCAAACGACAAACAAGCTATGTAGCTGCCGAGTGAGCAAATGCACCATTGACAAATGCCAAAACGCCAGCATATTCGATGAGCTTTCACTCGCTTTTATTGCAAGAAAGGACTCTACTAAGTGGATTTATTGTAAGCTTTTAACACTAGCCAAACATCGTTGAGAAATGCAACCAGAAAAATTTACGAGTGGAGTCGCATGTGCGCGCCATGGCTGTTGATAGCGTGAATAGCAGCAACAATTTCAATAGCACATAATCAACACCCGCTGCAGCTCGCAATTTGTATGACTGTAAGTATACATATGTAGGTACATAGGTAGGTACATGCACATCTGGGTAGCTACGATGCGCTATGTATAAAGTTATGTTCGCTGCCAGTCGTACGCATAAGAACTCTTTAACGACAAGGCAATTCGTTTTCCTTTCACAATCAAGTGGATTATGCATTTGTCACAGGAGCACTAAAAATTCCGCCAGAAGCTGTGATCTTCTTGACTTTTCCTCAGTGACCATGCAACGTTGCTAAAAGTCAAGTGTATGCTTTTCTGGTAGACGCTACATTGGTGCAGCACTTGATGCTAGTAAACGCTTGCACTTGATAGCAATAGTCTTTCCCAAAATATGAATGCGGCCAAGGCACACATACATATATGTACCTACATATATACGTATCTGCATTCATGTCTACCTTTCTTACCCAGGAAAGTACTTAAAAATAGTGACACATCATGAGTTTCCTTTCGAAAGTGTTATAAAAAAGTTTACTGCTAATAAACGAATGCATACAAAAGTGAGTAGGGAAACTTTATCATAAAAAGCAGTTATTTACTCATAAGTTCGAAATCTGAACTGATAGCATTTTGAAATTCAGAGCATATTCCGCTGAGGAAAACTAGGTTTTATTACTGTTGGTAATGATAACAGTGCCCTTAGTCCTTTATGGTGTGCATTTTTCAACAATTGCACAATCCTGAGCTAGGTATTTGTGGACATTTAATGTTTAGGTACTTACAAGAATATTATAGCTACTATACCAGATCAATGTGGGGTGAGATGAGGTCAATATGGAAGGTGTTCTTTGACAAATATTAAAAAAAAAGGAACAGTAACGTTAAAAGTAAAATTACTAAGGCATTTTTTTAAGCTTACAATATTATATATATCTTTTAAAACGTACACTTGCATATCTTAAAAATTCTCAATCTGTTAGCAAACATTTTTACATATTTATTTATCAATTTTTTAAGTACCTGGTATACATAATTTCAAGATATTTCTTTCTAATAGACCTACCTGGGACGATGAATGATGTAAGCCCCGAAAGGATGGCAACATTGAAAATCTCAAAGACTAACTACGGCATTAGAGCTGGGGTCTTTGGCATTAAACCTTTATGGCCCAGGTGTAGGCCATCAAACTAAGTCGGAGGCTGTATATAGAAAGTGCAGCGATAAAAAAGCACAGCTACAAAGCACGAAGCAAGAACTGCTTCCTTAGTAGGCAATGCTGGACAGTGAAGGACTGATCAAAGCTGGCAGTGTTGGTTGTGATACGAGGAATAAATATAAAATTAAACCAGTAAGCTGAAATCTACTAATACGCTAAAAAGCCTGCATATGTAAGTTAGCAAGCATTGACAAAACTTCTTAGTTCTAGCAAGTTATACATCAATTAACTGCTTTTTGCGAACCTCTGACTTCATATTAAATGAAGCTCATTAGTAAAAATGTAAAACTTTTTTTTCAGTTTGTTTTTTGTGGCTATTATCTGATCGATGCTATATACTTACACATTAGGGCAGGTAGAATTTTTGTTTACTATGCGCATATGGCACAGAAGGATTCCACGTGTAATTCTAAGAAAATTTGCCGAAGAAATGATGGGTCTAAAATCAATCTGGATCTACAAATTGACCCGCCCTATTACACATACGCAAGATGAAAATAAGTTTATTATCCCAGAAGAAAGTACAGTAAATCAACGAACGGTTAATGGTTCACAAATACACTCACACATACATTTGCGTATTCTTACTTATGTACTTAATTAGGTCTAAAACAAAACCAGTTCTATCACTCAAAAACTCTCTTCAGTATTCAAAGCAAAATCGAACTCCATATATGTAGGTATGTGTGTATGTGCATACGTCCGCACCTAAACGTTACATATGAAAAATTAAAAAAAAAACTGGCCTTTCAATGCGAGCCCCATTCTATTTACAGCCTTTATCAAAATTTCAACTAAGGGAACTAAAAAGTGTAAGCAATCCTCCACCGTTTGGACGCATTGAAATCACTTAACCGCACCAAAACGTAACAATTATGAAACCAGCTGGTACTGCTACTCAAATTTTTGAAGCAAAAGTTTAAATTTTCACTGTAGTTTTTCGTATTTAATTGTTATCACCACATATATGTACATTTAGTTAAATGAAATTTGCACACAAAAAGTCACCATTCTTCTATTTTGCTTGGGTTTGTGAGGTGAAACATAAAAAAAAAAAAATCGAAATGTAAGAACAGGGTTTCGATTTAACTCATTTGAGTGATGGAGGTTGCTGCAAGGGATTTCAACCAAAAAATTAATGACTTCACTTTGAGTTACCGATATATTAAACTAAAATATATGTATATGCATAATTGTATAAAGATTTACCTGAAAGTATCATCACCATGTACTTATTCGACTTATTAATTACAGCACTCAATAAGCACACAAGGAAACCTGTTTCTATCGCTCTTTACTGCATTCGTTCCCTAGCAATGAATTTGTGGGTCAAGTTTTTAATTCAAGGCCATATAATATTATTACGTTATATTAATAATGACTCACACTGTATGCTAAAATGACAAAATAATAACTGACATAAAAACCAAATTCGGCTCAATCACATTTGCTAATGTTTATAATTTTTTTTTATAACAATGACAGCTGACATGCATGACAAACATGCAAATATGCTAATATGTATGTATGTCATTTGTATTTGATATAACACCAATTAATCTCAGTTTTTTCAATTAACCTCTCTTTATGGTCGATTTCTAACGGGCAACACCTATTAGCTATTTTGCAGGAAAGTATCGCGTGCTTTTGTTAATATGGTATTTTTAAGGTAACGGTTACTTTTGATTGACGGAAAAAATATTTAAATAGAAAACGTCTAGGTTTAATGTATGTAGCTAAGAACGATATTAAATATTTAATAAGTTCATAGTTTGTTAGAGACTATTATTTTTACTCTAACTAGCAACTCCAAATTTGTATCTAACATTTGAAGTATGCATACACAGTACATGTTGTCACTAGACACGAATAAAAACGCGAGCTCAATGAAAATGAAAATGAAATGAAATGAAATAAAAATGAAAAAGGCGTATAATAAATGTCAGCAAGAAGGGCTCTTATTTTCGCGGTCAACTATATGTTTGCCTTGACTAAGTATAAATCTATGTTTACGCGTCTTTTTTTCCAAAGTTCTTTTTATGCATCTTTTTTGTAAATCTTTTTTTCACGCGTCATTTTTCGTAGCTTTTTTTTCACGCGTCCTTTTTCGACGTCAAAAAAATAGCGCCATTTATTCGTGTCTAGTGACCATATACTACACTCAAGATATGTATCTACTCTGCAAATTTCTGAATGGGGTATCCGCCTTATTTTGAATGTAAAATATTTACTTAATTTATTATGTTGCTAGTGAAAATTTTTGCACCCATGAAAAAATGTCCTGATTTTCGTAGATGCAAGAAAACGTAGCCTGTATTTTACCGTTTTCCAGATCAAGTTGTTTACCGTTTTTATGCAAGTCCTTAAACTTCGTATCGAGGGTTATTTAAATACGAATCGCAGTTAATTTTTAAACATTCATGGCGGCTACAAATTATTGCGTCCCGAACTTGATGACTTTCACTGTAAACTCTATGTTTATGATGAGTGAAAATAGTGCAAAACTGCATATACCTTTCAACCTAAGTGGAGGAGTTATAATGCAAATGTTCATATCCCAACAATCAGTTGTATGTGAACTATATGTCGAAGGATTCCGATTTTGTCGGTTCAACCAAATGACTAATATATTATGTAAAGATACGCGTGTACCAAATTTTGAGCGGATTTCTCGAAGCTGAGGGACTAGTTTGTGATTAAACAAACAGACAGACAGACGGACATGATTATATCAATTCAAATCGTCATTCTGATCATTTTGATATACTTTTTTATGAATCTTACTTACAAACATCAGACAAAAGTTTTAATACCATTTCAATTTCATGAAAGGTATTTATAAAAAAATATTCGGACTGGTGTTCGAATTCCACATGGTATTGGTATTCGTGTTCGCCTTCATATGAGTTTTTGCATTTGATTACATGTTCGTTTTTGTGTTCGTATTCGTCTTCGAATTACTCTTCATATTAGTACGCAGTACTCGTATTCGTTTTCGGGTTCGTATTTGTTTTCATCTCCTGCTTCATATTAGTGGTCGTGTTCATCTCCTTATTTATCTTCATAATTGTATTTGTATGCCTCTTTGTATTCGTCGTCATACTCGTCTTTGCCTTCGTTTTAGTCTTAGTTCTTGTATTCGCATTCATCCTCGTAGTCTTCATAGTATTCGTCTTTTTACTTGCCATAGCCTTTATCTCAGACAAACTTTTTTGAGAAAATTGATGCACTTCTGTGGTATCGAAATTCCGTTGCATGTTTACGTTGCGAGTTTTTATTCCACGAGGCCGAGGCCACGCAATGAGCGGCAAAGTGGCGAGTAGTTGAGCGCTGAGCGGCTTAAAATTAAAACATATAAAATTCTATTGACGTGGCCACGCAATGAGCGGTATTTCTGGATCGTTGGGTGTCGCAGCTCAGGAATAAAAGCCGCTCAACGCCCAGCCGCTCATTGCGTGGCCTCGGCCACTAGACACCAATTTTTTTTTTGAGTTGTTTCAGGATTTATAAGCAAACAACTCTTCATAACACTTTAAGCATTAGTTTTTTTTCTCGGCTTAAGAAATTTATTTTCCATAATTTTTTATATCTGTACATTAAATAATTCTTACTTCTGCTTGATTGCTTCACTTTACTGTAAAGTGATATTGCGATAACATCATAGCTCTAATGTTTGAAGCAGTCATCTCGTTATAACGTCTGTCAAGCCTGAGGGAAGCTCGAAATTTGTATTGGAAGTTCACACAATTGCGCTAAATCATCTGCCACTAGCTATAGCATGGAATTTTCTCGTCGTAGTCTCACAATGATAACAATAATATGGGCATGCTTTCAAAGTAAATAAAGGCAAAAATAATTGATATGCATACATATGTATGTCATTGTCTAGTTTACGAAAGTAAATCACTTCATAACTGCTTTAAAATTTAGTCAATTTAATAAAATGGCTATTAGAATTTTTAATTTAAACAACTAAATAAACGGTATTACTCAGTTGTTTATTGTAAGTATTCAACTTCGTCAAACCTTCTTTACGCTTATAACAGAAAAAACTATTGCGATCGAAAGCAAAATAAAATTAATGATTAATAAAAAAATGTCAGCTTTTATACTGCCCTAATTCATCTCTCCTGTTGAAATTTAAATTGTAAGTCAAATCCCGCTGGTCTACAAAAACTATTTTATTGCAATTAGTCACCCATTTCTAAAAACACCGCGAGCAAATCACTTGTGAAATTAATGTGCCGTAACTAGGCATTTGCTTTTTCTTAAAATTTCATACCTTTCACTTAAATTTACATAAAAAAGTTTTAACTCTCCTTTCATGAAATTTTAACAAGTAAACAGTGAGTGAGTGCCATCATTCAAATGTGCCACGTTATCATGAATTTGAAAGCACTCATACGCCACCGTATGTCACACAACATTCACAGCATTCAATTGTGGATTTGCCACCATCTACCCGTACGTATTGGCGTATATGTATATTTACTTTAAGCGACATGCACGAAACATATCTGCACAACCAGCATATCAAGAAATCAAAGTGTTTGCAAATCAAAATGTGACAGCGAGTCAACGCGATCAAAATCGGCGCTTAAATTGACATGGCATTGTACTAATGTCGCGTATACGCAGGTCGTCTTTTTCATGCTAGTCTTATGCAACTATATATGTACATATGTACATACACATATGTATGAAGGTACTAATGTGAATGTAAAGTAATAAAATCCTGCAATAAAGCGAATGCAAATTAAATAATAATGTGCTTAAATTAACTTTTCACGTTTCAAATATCAGATTAAATCATTAAAACAAAAGACAAAAGTGACATGCATTACCAATAATATTGTTTACTTGAGGACCTGCCAGCGGCAAAACAACACTTATAAATCAAATGTAAGTAATTTCGATGAAAATATCTGTGAACATGTAACAAAACAACCAATCATACATACTATATAGGTGTAGGTTAAGGTGCGAATAAATACAAAAAAAAATAATAAAAATTGTTTGTATGAAAGTGTATTTCTTTCCTACCCATTGCTCCAGCTAACACGGACAAACGCTATATATATGCATATGTATTATGAAAGATCTCTACCTGCTACTAGTCCAGAGGGTCTAAATTTTTTCTACGCAGGGTTAAAATTTTAACATTTTGGCCGAAAGTGGAGTTAAATAATTCATTGAAAATAGATATAATATATAAAGCTACTTCAAATATATATTTAATTTCTTCCATCACACTTCTTCACTAAAATTTCCGGGACAATATTTTGTAGAAAATTTTAACCTTCGAACTTTTAACAGAAAGGGCCTTTTAGATCCTATTTTAAAGAGACTCCATTTTACATCATTAAAATGACCGATGAAAAATCAAAATTTTCTACATAAATCTTAAGCAAAAAAATGTTATAGGGGTCACCGACGATGAAACAATTTTCCGACTAAACGTAAACAAAAATTTGTGTGGGCTTAAACTAAGAAATAGTGCATTAATCGATTACTCGTCTTCAAATATCTACGAGTAAGCTACCATTTTTCTCAAGATAATTGTTAACCCTTTAACACCTGCGATTATGTATATTTCTTATCCTTATTGTATGAAAGTATTTAGAAAAGGTAGTCAAAACTTAAAAATATTTTTTCAAAATGTTAGCAAAGGATGTCTCCTTTTGGGACACGACCATTGTAAATGGGCGTGAGTTTAAGCCCAGATATAATACATAAATCGATTACTAGACTTCAAAGTTCTATATTCAAAGTTATTTGTTAAAATATTTAACCCTTTATCGGTCTTTTTGAAGTCGAAATTTGAAGTAATCTAAACCCATAATGGAATGATGTTAAAGGTTTAAAAAATTCTTAAAAAAGAAATGCATATTTGACTGTTTAATCAAACTTTCTAAAAAAAATTTTTTTTTTGTCAAAAGTTGACAGTTATGTCCATGCAGCAGAACGTTTAGGTGCGTTGATGGCTGCTAAATGTATGATGTATACCAACAAGTTAACACTAAACAATTGCAATGCACATCAGTCAAATCAGCTGTCACCCTCGCCTTTTTATTGCGGACGAAGCGGGGAACATTGACAATTCATTTCCCTGGTTTTCTCATAGCTCATCTGTTTAAATATTTGCTTAGCTTTGGGGAATACTCTCTCCCACGTAGCAGGTTTTTATTGTGGCCAAAAACATAAACGTACACACATCGTTTAGTACAACCAAAGGTACTTACTGTAAGCTGAAAATCAGAACATACATATATTTATGTACATATGTACATATATATGCAACCTGCATATGTTTGTTCACATTTTATCTGCGTTTAAGTGTTTGCGGCATTTGTTGTTGCATTGTGGGTTTCATGTTTAATTGTGTGCATCTAACCAAAGTTTTCACATTTGGCAAAACTAAGCAAATGAATTTTAGTGCAAACAAATGCAGAAAAACGATGAACGTGTGGACAGATAGTCAAGCAACCCAGCAAAAAATCGGTAATCGCTTTTAGTGGTAACGTGTTCTAGAAGGCATAGCGTTGTAATGCATTGGAATTTTTTCGCTTCTTTTAGGCATTGTCGGTAATGCAAAGTAGAATATTTTATTTATTTCGCTTTTTTGTTTCATTTTGGGGAATGCAAAGTAGAATGTCCTATAATATTTATTTCTTAATTCGCTTCTTTGCTTCATTTCAGGGAATGCAACGTAGAATGTCCTACAATATTTTTTTTTATTTTGCTTCTTTGCTTCATTTCGGGGCATGCAACGTAGAATGTCCTACAATATTTTTTTTTTATTTTGCTTCTTTGCTTCATTTCGGGGAATGCAAAGTAGAATGCTGCATCGTAGTCAGCTGAAAAATAGAATTAGTATCCAAAAAATCTTTTTCTACCGTTAGTTTCTGTGGAAATTTGTCTCGCATAAAAATCATGTTTTGCTTTGTTCAATTTGCAGCGAAGTTGAAGTCAGTCAATGAAGTGAAGTACATGAGTGAGGAAGTACAATTTTAAGCTTAATTAAATATGCATGTATGTACATACCGATTTTTAAGTAAAATCTAAATACCCAAATATATACATATGTTTGTATAACAACTGTTTTATAAAAATTGTAATTAATTTTAATCTTTTAAGACATTTTCTGATTTAATATAAATAAGTGTGTACTCATCTAGGCATTCTACATTAGTTTCTCTGTAAGGCATTCTTTGTTCGCTTCTCTGGATTCTGTTTATACATACGTTCTCCCTTCGTTTGAAGGTAATGCTGCGGGTAAGGGATTACCGCCAATGACATGCCCATGTTAAAATAATGCCTTCCTGAAGCGAAAGGGTAAGCGATTCCCATCGCCTAGCTGGTTTCCACTTTCGCTTCTGTGGTAATCGTGTTTTTTGCTGGGAAATAGCCAGCTAGGGAAATAAGAACCCGAACGGATGGGTGAATAAAGATTTGGAGTAAAATGTGTCGCCTCTAGCAATTGCTTGCATGTTGCAAAATTTTATAGAAGTCAAGATGAGTTTTAGTAGGAAAATAAGTATTTGGAAATAAATACCGGCGACCGCTGTGGAGGAGTGGGCAGGAGCCCGATTCGACTCCTGATTCGACTAGTATGAAAGGGTTTTCTAATTGTGGTCGCCCGTCGGCAAGCAATTGCAATCCCAAGAGTATATTTTTGCACAAAAAACCATCCACCGTTCGGATGGCGGCGTAAAACTGTAAGTAAGCAACTCCATTTGTAGGACAATTTCAAGGCTTACTAAATTTTGTAAGACTCAATTTTTTTTTTACAAGTTTTAAATCGCATTTGGCGAATCTTGTAATTATTTTTGGAATTGCTAAGGTTCGATCTAATAAATTCTTTTCTTTAAGATATATGCACGAACTTACGTGATTTTTGTAAATTAGTATGTTGCTCAATAGTAGCTTCATATTTCTAATTTGTTTTCTTTCAACTTATATATATGCCAGCTTATGGTTGTTATACTTGCAAAAAATACCTGTAATAATACCATTATAAAACTGTGTTAGTTTATTTAAACGACTTCCGTTTAACTATCAATAAATTTTTAGCCAAATAAGATATGCAAACCATAAGCCAATTACCATTTGCATATTTGGCAAAATTGAATTGTTTCTGTATGGATATGCACTACGGGGGATTAACAAAAGTTCGGTGAATTGATGATACTTTATGTGATTTTTAAAAATGCAAAACTGATTAGCCTTTCATAATATTTTCATGAGGTTTCATCTCAAATTTGAAGAAGACGCTAAAACGTAAAGTTACTGACGAAAGGTTTGTAGAAATTGGACTCCCTTAGGCAACTTAGGTTGAAGTGGCTGCTAGACTTAAGGGAAGCCAGCGCACTTAGCCCCAGTCAGGGGGTTCAGTTAGGTTGAGGTGTAGCCAACTTAAGTCTACGCAAATCCTTACTTCCTTATCCTTACTCCCTACCCTACTAATATATAAATCCGAAAGTGAGTTTGTTTATTTGTTACGCTTTCACGCTTTAACTACTCAACCGATCATCCTGNCTGAAATTTAGTATGCTGATGTCATTTAGCTCAACTTAAAATATAGGATACACTTAATCTCGGTTAGGCAAGAGGGCGTGGCTCCTCCCATACAAACGGAATTTTTCATACTACATATCACAGGAAATATTTGTGATACTGAAACTTGATATGGAGTTATTTAAAATTATATTAAAAAATTGATGTCAAAAGGCTTGAAAAAGTTGTGGTTTTAAAATATTTTGAAAAGGGATGCCACCTGTTTGAAAATTCAAATATAAATTAATTATTTGCAAACTAAATTGCTTATGAAAATGTGAGTGTCACACGAAAAATTTTTAAGAAACCTTTTGTTTCAACGTTCAGAATATTATTGCGGCATTTTACTAGGATTGGCACCCGATTTAAAATTAAATTCAACTAATCTAAATGAATTACTGCAATATGGGTGTCAATCGAAATGTTTTTGAAAAGGGTTTTAGTTCTAAATTATATGAAGGACTATTGTCACCTGTTTGAAAAATTCAATTCTACTTGAATTAAGGGACTTAGACAATTGAAATATGTATCACAATATGGGTGCCAGACCAAAGGGGTTTAATAAGATTTTAGTTGGAAAATATTTTGCAGGGGGTTGCCACCTGTTTTGAAAGTCCAACTTAAATTGATTATACTCAAATTACAGTGTCAAACGTAAGAGTGTTTAGTAATGTTCA
>NW_016159621.1:0-33362 GCF_001687245.7 Rhagoletis zephyria
AGTTCTTGAACGGCTTCTGGTTGCTCTTCACTCCAAATGCGGCAATTTTGCTTATTTACGAAGCCATTCAACCAGAAATGAGCCTCATCGCTGAACAAAATTTGTCGATAAAAAAGCGGATTTTCTGCCAACTTTTCTAGGGCCCATTCACTGAAAATTCGACGTTGTGGCAGATCGTTCGGCTTCAGTTCTTGCACGAGCTGTATTTTATACGGTTTTACACCAAGATCTTTGCGTAAAATCTTCCATGTGGTCGAATAACACAAACCCAATTGCTGCGAACGGCGACGAATCGACATTTCACGGTCTTCAGCAACACTCTCAGAAACAGACGCAATATTCTCTTCTGTACGCACTGTACGCATTCGTGTGGTTGGTTTAATGTCCAATAAAGTAAACTGAGTGCGAAACTTGGTCACAATCGCATTAATTGTTTGCTCACTTGGTCGATTATGTAGACCATAAATCGGACGTAAAGCGCGAAACACATTTCGAACCGAACACTGATTTTGGTAATAAAATTCAATGATTTGCAAGCGTTGCTCGTTAGTAAGTCTATTCGTGATGAAATTTCAAAGCATACTGAGCATCTTTCTCTTTGACACCATGTCTGAAATCCCACGTGATCTGTCAAATACTAATGCATGAAAATCCTAACCTCAAAAAAATCACCCGTTACTTCCATATGCACGTAAATATGTATTTACATACTCCAAAATCATTTACTGATAACGTCCTTACATACGAACATATGTATGTGCATATTGCTTCCTATATACTACGCACATGCATGCATACATACATATGTACAAATGTACAACTCAGCACACGTACATATGTACAAATGTACAAATATATATATTAATATATGTACAGAATATGTATGTACATACACACATACGTAATTACGCGCATATTAAAATCCAACAATAATTATTTCATTCAAAAAAGCATGCGCATATTTCTCAAGGCCAAGTAAATTTATTCATAAATGCAACCGCAGCACATCTCCCCGCTAATTCATTACCAGCAAGCGCAGCTTTCTCAATTCGACACAAAAATTCTAAAATCTTAAAATAAAGAAATCTCGGCAAGCCAAGTGAAAAGTGGCAACTATTTCTCTATATCCAGTAAAATAAGTTATCTCGAATTTTAGTAATTTTTTATAATTTTTGGCAAAACACTCTATTTATCTGTTCCATACCAATATTTCAATCGTTAACTAGTATTTTAAGGTGTCACTTTAATAAAAGTTAAATAATAGTGTTCGTTTTCTGCAGGAAAACACATTATTTTTGATGTGTATACAATCTTTGGTTTCGGTAGGGGTAAAATTTGCGATGCTGTAACGCATATCACAAAATTTCGAAGGGCTTAGCATATGTATTTCAGCATAAAATTTTTATTTTCACTAGAAGCACCCTGTATTTTCTTGCTATTGTAAATGGTTGCATACATTTAGGCATATGCATAGTAAGAGGAAATGCGCTACAATTGATTATTACTTCCGATTACTTAAACTCCGCACATGCATACGGCTTTGTACCTATGTATGTACATAAATATGTATGGACTCATTTGTTGCAACGGGCATGAGTCACGTAACTTTGAAACGATAGTCGTTCAAACCATGCTGACAAAACGATGTTGTCAAAACCCGGATTTATGCATTTGTGTTGCTGTTACGTGTTACTGTTACTGTTACGTTAAGCAAAACTGGAATCGAGTTGACGATATCGCACAAACGATCAAACAATTTTTGATTTTTATGAAGCAAGACAATCTCGACACGATATCGTTCAGACGATTGTCGTCATACGTGATTCATGCCCTGGTTTTGATATTCCTAGATGGTTTTAGGCATAGGTTTAGTAGTCTATTTTGATAAAAAAGAAGGCGAAAATTAAAAAAAAATACTGAAATCATTTTAGCTGGGACCGTTGACAACTGATAAACATACATGAATATATGTATGTATAATATGCATATATATGGATGATAAAATAGCTCTGATCCAATACTTTTCGTTTAAAATCCTGGAAAAAGGTCAAACAGCAAAATCACTCTCTGAAGTGAGAGTAAAAAGTGAGTAACAGCAAAACGTACGGAACAAAAAAGCATCAGGTAAAATCCTGCAACTTCAATCTCTACAGAACTCTCCCAAAAATCGCTTTCCTTTACATGAACCGCAGATTATATTCCGAAAAGAAAAACTAAATTTGGGAATACATACAAATAGAAATGCTCTAACTATAAGCTCAAAAACAATAACTGTTCGTTGCAGAGCTGAGTCACTTGTTCCTTACCTCGGGTAACAAATAATTCTCAGTAATGCTTGAACTACAAATGCTCTTATCCTAAAATTCTCTACCCCTTACCACTGGTGGGGGTAAGTAGAGCNCCTGGTTTTGATATTCCTAGATGGTTTTAGGCATAGGTTTAGTAGTCTATTTTGATAAAAAAGAAGGCGAAAATTAAAAAAAAATACTGAAATCATTTTAGCTGGGACCGTTGACAACTGATAAACATACATGAATATATGTATGTATAATATGCATATATATGGATGATAAAATAGCTCTGATCCAATACTTTTCGTTTAAAATCCTGGAAAAAGGTCAAACAGCAAAATCACTCTCTGAAGTGAGAGTAAAAAGTGAGTAACAGCAAAACGTACGGAACAAAAAAGCATCAGGTAAAATCCTGCAACTTCAATCTCTACAGAACTCTCCCAAAAATCGCTTTCCTTTACATGAACCGCAGATTATATTCCGAAAAGAAAAACTAAATTTGGGAATACATACAAATAGAAATGCTCTAACTATAAGCTCAAAAACAATAACTGTTCGTTGCAGAGCTGAGTCACTTGTTCCTTACCTCGGGTAACAAATAATTCTCAGTAATGCTTGAACTACAAATGCTCTTATCCTAAAATTCTCTACCCCTTACCACTGGTGGGGGTAAGTAGAGCCTAATAAAATAAGAGGTTAGTACTTTCAATATTAAAAGTTATACCCCTTACCGCTGGTGGGGGGAAGTAAAACTTTAATAAAGATATAAGAGTAAAGAGTGTTAAATGCTCNTATAATACAATAAAAAGCAATAGAACAATTCAACTTAAAATATATTTGAACTTTTGTAAAGAAGAACAACAACAACATTGTTAATAAAAATTATTGCGCTGTAAGCGAATTCACCTGTACGATATAAGTAAATTTATAAGTATGTAATAAGTAAGCGACTTAGTTAAGTAATTTAGCATAAGTAAAATTGTATAAAAGAGAAATTGCAAAATAAAAATGTTAAGTTCAATTTTGTCATTCAACGGAGGGGGTTAGTGTTATTATTTGTATGTATGTGTATATGTACATGTTGTTTTGGTATGTACTATTTACAAACCAACGCTTTGGTCTTATCATAATTTTAATTTTAATGCTTGCATTTGCGTCGGCTATATGTATATATGTAAATAATATCAATTATTAGACCCTGCAGGAAATGGATGNAACCAACGCTTTGGTCTTATCATAATTTTAATTTTAATGCTTGCATTTGCCTCGGCTATATGTATACATGTAAATAATATCAATGCATTTTCTGATGCATGTATGGGTGTATGCATTTGTATGCGCGAACATTAGACCCTGCAGGAAATGGATGTAACTATAAGCTAACTTTAAGTTGATTAGGAAGGAGCTAAAAGTCACTTATTATCTGTATATATTCTTTGACGAAAGCTAATTATATTTGTATGGCGATGGCCGTGAAATAATCAAGGGTGGTTACTTCTGCATTAGATGTCGTCAAGGGTGGTTACCTCTGCATTTGATGTAACTTGCTTGTAACTAGCTACTTTCGGACATAAAATATCAATAGGAAAAACAAAATATTTTATTTTCATTTACTTTATTTATTTTATTACATTTCATATTTATTTACATATTCTCCTGTAGGTGGGCCAATATTCGAACTCCGTCAGACATAACTTCAAAATGATAATATGAAATTTCGATCATCCTTTTATTTGTCCTCAATTCGAAAAAGTATTTGCAAAGTGTAGGATATTTGAATAGAAATGCGTTTAAAGAAAACAATCTCCTTCATTACTCCTGCATTACTTGTCAACTAGTTTCAAGTTAGCTTTTTGTAGCTAACTACGGGTTGTATATTTAATAGAAATCTCGCAAAAAAGCTAACTACAATTGGGTTATTTTTTATTAATTGATAATTATTTTCTGCTGGGGATTAAAAGAGATCAATGCATTGATATCTTATTTCGGTTGTGTACAAAATATTGACAGTTAAATGTGTTACAATTTATGGGTTTTTGTTCATTTCTAATGTTTATGTATTTTATTGATCTTCTATTCTAAAGTGGACTGTATTTTCTGTATGTCAATAACTATTATTGTACGTATATTTTTTTATGTTCAGTTTTATTACCCTGGCAGATGTATGTATGTACGCATACATGTTCAAAGATGTTTGAACATATTTCCGAGGGCAAGGAATAATTATTTATGGAACGTATACTAAACATGTTCAATTTATTTTACAATTGAACATCTTGCGGGCGGCCAATACTGGTGGGAGATTCAAATTGAATTTTTAAATTGGTTGTTTTCTTCCGCATGAATTTCACGCAAACTACTAATAAAATAATAATAATTACTATACGTAATATTAAAGATGTGTGACCTGTCACGTGATGGAAGTCTAATCCCCTTAACTTCAATCGCTGCTTCTTAAACCCATTTAAGCTATGTTGTACTTCTACCGCTTAGACTTTGCTGATTTTTCAATTTTTCCTAATAAACAATCGTGGTACAAAGCTCAATAAAAATATTAAAAATAAAAAATGTTAACAAGCCACAGTAACATTGACAAATACGTGAGGATTTCTTGTTGATGATTGATTGTTGACGAATGGAAAGTCTTAATCTTTTCATCTTCTATGACATCAATGGTTGTTATCCAAGTTGTTTGTGGGTCGAAGTGTGCTTCAGATGACGTGATGGATGAAGATGTTAAAAACCCTCCGTTGTATCTCAAGCTGCACCCAGGATTTAAGGTAAGAATTCCCTGAGGTGACAAACTTATCCACTTTGCAGCTGATTGACCACAGTTCACGCTCTCACTGTGTTGTAAAGCTTAAAAATCCAGGTATTGGGCTTATGCAATTCAACCCAAAAATCGTCGTTTTGGATTTGTTGGAACATGCAGTTGGCAGCCTTCGTGTGTTTGATAGCAGATACTTCGCACGAGTTATCGGTAGCTGAGGTCCAAGGCCAATCTCCGTAGCAAATGTAATGGTTGCTATTGGTTTTACGACATTTGTTGCGCTTGACTTAATAAAAAATATCAATCAAATTCGAAATTGGAAATTAGTAACTCTGATTTAAGCTTAGCTACTACAGTCATATTTCGTTTGCTTATCGGTATTGCGATTAATCTGAAGACTTCTGACATTTGGGATTGTAGTAAAGGTATTTCTGCGTTAAATACTAACTTGTTGTCTGCAATCATTCCCTTCGCAGTCATAGTCTTAAAGACTTCTTTAAGTTCATTGTCCCCTTCGCCGGGTAATTTCAATTTTGATGGCAACTTGAACTTTGTCTTTTGAATTTCTTTAACAAGCTGAGACGGTTTGATTAGGGAAGGATTTATTCGCTGGTGAAAAACATCAGTGAGCATATTTAATATTGCTGTCTGTGTGTTTTCACACTCATTTAATATCGATTGTAACTGCATGGTGATTAACTGAAATGACGTTGAGAATCTATAGTTGTTGAGGTAATTTGCTGTTAAATTTTGGATGTTGTTTATTTGATTGTCGATTTTAGTAAATTGATTATTGACATCTGTTGTAGTTTTTCTGAGGACGTTGAGTGTACCGTCGATTAATGAGGTTTGCTTTTTAATCATGCTTTCAACGTCATTTTGGTTTTCAAATAAGTTTTTCATATTTAGCTCCATTATTTCTCTATCATCACTGTCCATTAATCCAAAGAGTAAGTCATAAAGCGAGCCTATGATTTCTAACGGCGCTCTTTTGGCTCTTTTTGTGTACATAAGAACCTGGTTGTTCGATTTTAGTAGTTCATTTTTACTATTTATATTTTTTGCTACTATTTCACATTGTTCGCTAAAGTAACCAATTTTTGGACATAAGTCCTTTATTTGCTTTAAGTAAATTGGCATGCTTTCAATTTCTTTGAAATAAGATTCGAGATTGTAGTATATTATCAAGTTCCAACGAGAAGCTACTACATTTACTCTGCCATAAGAGTCCAAGTATACGGCTGAACTAATTGAAATGCTCGTTTGTGTGATGAAATTTGTACTTGCTGTTGCTTCTCCTTTTATATTAAGTAGTTTTACAATAAGTACCTAAAATACTAGCAACATTTCAGCTACTGACCAGTTAGGTCTTGTTAAATTATTATTGCAAGATTTTGTGAAAGTATAGTTCGATTTCACTTTTTCATTTTGAGTACCCTATACAATGTAATGGACACAGCTTTTGTATTGATCGTTTAATAGTTCCATCACTTGTTTTTATTGTAGCTACGCGGACTTTATCATCTGTACCTTTGTGTACATGTGTTACTTTACCCAAAGGCCATCTTGATGGGGACGTGTTTTCATTTTTTATTATTACTATTTGGCCTTCTTTTATGTGTAAATGGTCGACTTTTCATTTATTTCGCTTTTGCGATGTTACAAGATATTCATCTTTCCATTTATTCCAAAAGTCTATCTTCAATTTCTGAATGATTTTCCAACGGTCTAAAGCTCCGACCTTTTCCACATCTCGCGCAACTTCTGGAATATCCAAAAGCGGTCTGCCAATAAGGAAATGCCCAGGCGTAAGAACGTTGTTGTCTTCTATTTCAGATCCCAGCGTATACAACGGTCGTGAATTAAGTACCGATTCTATTTGGCATAACAACGTTGACATTTCTTTGAAGATCAATTTGGTTTCACCAATCACTCTTCTTAGGTGGTGTTTTACGGAATTTACACCTGCTTCCCAAATACCTCCGAAGTGAGGACTTGCCGGTGGGATAAAATGCCATTCAATCTTTTCATTTGCTTATATCGGGGCTACAGAACAGTTGTTTTTAAGAGCGTTTTTAAATTGAGATTCTATACTTCGATTTGCTCCTATGAAATTCGTTCCATTGTCGGAATGTATGTGATAGCTTTTCCTCTTCTTCTGCCATACACACAAATATTGCAATTTAGCCTTTATATGTTTTAATAGCTCTATATTTGGAGCACTTAATAAGTAATGGCTCAGCGTAGTCAACACCTGTATGTGTATAAGGTGAAGACTGCGTAACTCTCATCTCAGGTAGGTTTCCCATTATTTGATGAGCAGCTTCTTGTCGATATCTAATGCATTTCACGCAATTTCGAAGACATTTTTTAATTTCTTTTTTTAGATTTATTACCCAGTACTTTCTTCTTACCGCTACTTCTACTAATTGGCTGCCACCATGCAATGTTTTGTTATGTGCATACATAACAATTAACTCTGAGAAGTGCGATTTATTAATAATTGCTGGATGTTTTTGCTCATACGATATATTTGAGTTCTTCAGCCTACCGCCTACTCGTAATACACCCTCGCTATCGACAAATGCATACAAGTTTGATAAATTACTGCATTGCTTTATATTTTCTTTTTTCAGCAGTTTTTGAAATTCATTTTCAAATTCTTTATGTTGATGCCTTTTGATTATTTCTATTTCTGCCGTATTTAAATCTTCTGATGATAAATATTGCGAATGTAATTTCGTTTTTCGCAGTTTGTTTTTAAAACGCAATACATATCTCAGCTCAAACCGATAAGTTGTTGGTGTCTAACCTAGTTTTATCGATTATACTTGCGAAGAAGAGGAGGAATGTCAAATGTTAAAGTAAACAAAAATTTACGCTAGTAAGGAAAATAGGTTTGTAAAGGTATTTTTAATAAAATATTCAGTTAAAATATATTTAAATGGCATAATATGTGTTGCAGAAAAAAGTGACCACGGTGGCACAGAGAAGAAGTTTAACTTTTCCTTGTGTGAATAACAAGCACAACCAATTTGACAGCCAACGAGCTTTGATTGAGATTATATTTAATTGTAAACGTAGTCCCCTTTCAGACACGTCAAGTCTTGAAAGCAATTTTTTTCGCATTCTCTTTTGTGTTTTCCATTTGCTTTCACACGCGTCAACTTTAATTGAATCCAAGTCCTTGGTTCTTAAATGGGAAGCAACGAAAAGATCAAAAGAGACAAGAAAACTTGAAACGAATTGACGGAACGTAGGTATCTGTACTCTTCCCCTCTCTTCCCACCTCCTTCGCCAACGAACGAGCAGACTTGAAAGCAAGACTTGACGTGTCTGAAAGGGGACGTACTTTTATGCTTTGCCGTTCGCATTTGTTTACACATCAAATTTCATGAGCACATACCTAGTAGTCACGCCTTTTTTTTTGGATGTGTATACATCTTTGGCCGCTGTGGTGTAGTGGTAAGCAGTGCGCGCTTCCACTCCGCAACGCCTGGGTTCAAGCCCTGGTAAAAGCAACATCGCAAAAAAATATAGAAAAAAGGTTTTTTCTTATTAGCGGTCGTCCCTCGGCAGGCAATGGCAAACCTCCGAGTGTATTTCTGCCATGAAAAACAGCTTCTCATAAAAATACAATCGCCGTTCGGAGTCGGCGTAAAGCTGTAGGTCCCTCCGCTTTGTGTGACAACATCAAGGCGCACGCCACAAATCGGAGGAGAAGCTCGGCCAAACACTAACATATGTGTAAGCGCCAATCTATTATTATTATTGTTATACATCTTTGGTTTCGGTAGGGATAAAATTTGCGAAGCTGTAACGCATACCCCAGCACAAAATTTCGAAGGGCTTAGCATGTGTATTTCAGCATAAAATTTTTATTTTCATTTGAAGCACCCTGTGTTTGCTTCCGATTATTTAAACCCCGCACATGCATACGGCTTTGTACCTCTGTATGTACATAAATATGTATGGGCTCATCTGTTGCAACTGTTGGTTTTGATATTCGTAGATGGTTTTAGGCATAGGTTTAGTAGTCTATTTTGATAAAAAAACCAAGGCGAAAATTTAAAAAAATACTGAAATCATTTTAACTGGGACCGTTGATAACTGATGAACAAACATGAATATATGTATGTATAATATGCATATATATGGATGATATAATAGCTCTGATCCAATACTTTTCGTGTAAAATCCTGGAAAAAGGTCAAACAGCAAAATCACTCTCTGAAGTGGGAGTAAAAAGTGAGTAACAGCAAAACGTATGGAATGAAAAGGCATAGGGTAAAATCCCGCAATTTCAATCTCTACAGAACTCCCCCAAAAATCGCTTTCATTTACATGAACCGCAGATTATATTCCGAAAATTTAGGAGTACTTACAAATAGAAATGCTTAAACTATAAGCTCAAAAACTATAACTGATGCGGTGTTTCCAAGATATTTTAACGCCCTTGAGTCACAAGTATATACAAGTATGATATTTTATCAGTCATACCGATAATTTCATGTATTAAAATAATAAAAAATGAAAATGAATAAAAAAATTAAATCAGCAATTCTGCGCATTCTGCGCAGACAGAAATACACAGTAAGCTCATCCCNACAGTAAACTCATCCCTCTTTGTAGCCACAGATAGAAGCAGACTGTTCTAATAGTTCGCGGAAATAATTATTCTTATAAACCCCTTATTTTTATTATACATATATTACAAAGCATTAATGAGATTTATAGTACATCAGAACTTATTTATACTTATTAGGTACATACATAAAAACATATTACAAACTGACTGATATATGAGTGTCATGAGTTGAGGGAAACATGGTGTCACTTACTTTGTATACAATATTGGGGGAGAAAATACATTCAGAATTAACTTTTTGATTAAATGTTTCTTTAACAGAAAAAATAATATCTGAGAATCGTCGTACTCTAGTTTAAAACAAAATGGTCCTCTACCCGGAATATTGGCAAAGTTCACCTGCACTGAAGCAAACGCAAGACCGTTGTTAAATTACGGATATTCTCCAAATAGTTTTTTGTGATGTCATCATTGCGCTTTCAGCTCATCGCGGACAGAAATTGGTGGTAAACTGACCTTGCTCTTGTGGCAACAGATGGATGCAGTATTATCAGCTGCCTCGCCTGGATAAAGTTTAGCTGAGCAAAACTCACATATCTTCACCATGCGTTCAGCACAATTTGATTCCATCTCATCTTCTTTAAGGAAGAGTCGTGCACCGCAATACGTCTTTGGTAGCTTTTCTTGCCGCCTCCTTGCACTGAAATCTTCCCTTAATCGCTGAAAATATGATGACACCAAAACACTACTAAATTGGGGAATGAATTTTTGCCTTTCTCCGGTCCGTTGTTTCTGCCTTTGGTTCCGCATACATTCCCTAGCTCGTTGCAAATAGATCTGCCGTTGTTGCATACCTTGGTTTATTGGAAGGTAATTACGTTTTTTGCGATCAGCTGACACTCCCATACACTTTTTTCTAGGCATTGTTATGCGTAATTATATTAAATTGAATCCTATAGTAGTCAAAATGGTAATTATGATCAACAAAATAACTTTTTGAAATTATAAGGNTTATGCGTAATTATATTAAATTGAATCCTATAGTAGTAAAAATGGTCATTACGATCAACAAAATAACTTTTTGAAATTATAAGGTTACCGATTTTATGTAGACTTTATGAGATAAACGCAATATGTCAGTATATCTAATGGAAAAATTTTCTGTAAATGAAATGTTGAATTGAAAGTCACCAAAAATACCATAATACCAAACAACAATATGCTTACCATACAAATAATACTCGTAATAAATGTATGGCTTAGCAGTTCTCACAAAAGGAATCTCCGAATATTTTTCTGACAGGGTAGCCAGAAACAATATGGGCTGCAAATAAGATTGTGATGCGAAATTTACATAAAATACCATAATACCAATATACATATGAATGTACTTACCGTATCTACAATTTACGCGATAAATATATTTCTCAGCTTTTATCATAAGAGGAAAAAGTGAATATTTTTAACTGACAGCGCAGCCTGCTACAATTCTTATAATTGAAATTCCTATTATTTGGATTACAGTTATGTTTAAGCTTCAAGTCACAATACCACAGTATTTTGAAGTTAAGTGTTATTATGGTGATGCCACAGATGGCGCGCTTTAACGGCTTCGTTCATGTACGAATTGTGTGGTTTATATTGCAGAATTGAGTAAGAATTCGTGAATGATTTCATGGAAATCATGAAAACTAAAAAAAAGCGGCATAAATATTTAGCAGCTATCAATACTAATCAAAAGTTTTGCAAAAAATGTTATTTGTAACTTTTTATTTTTACAGTTAAATATTTAAGTGTTTTCTGATATTATTTTAGACATAATAATCTATTGGGGGAAAATAGTGTATTTAAAATTTTTTATAAAGAAATAATGTTATCTTGATGTTGTATTTAGTGGTAAAGATATATACTCGTATATAAATATATATAAGAACTGAGGAATACAAAAAGCATTTTATGTTAAAGATTTATATTTTGAATGCCATCTAAAGTGCACGATGACTCACACGTGAAAGATTTTGTTAGTTGTGACGACTTTATATAATTTTCACTAGTTTATAGTTACGGTATGCGTAGTAGCGCGTAAAGAGCGGTTTCAAAATCGAATCCCAATACGATCACAATATGGTTTTCGGCTTTTATATTTGACTTTATGTAAGTATATTCACTACATTTAGAATGAAAAAGTTTAATTTGATGTGAATTACTTGGAAAAAATTGTATTTATTTATTACTTCAATAGTAAATATTTTACTGTAGAAAATTAATAATAGATTACCTACTTATTAACGGATAGGCTTTTTAAAAGATCGTAATTGTATAAAAAAAATGTTGTGCGCACTTTACGAATTCGTACCTAATTCTGTATACATTTTTGACTTCATAATTCATGAACAAAGGAAACCCCTATAGCGCGCCATCTACCGACTGGCATCGGCAATTAGTATTGTAAAAGTATTGAAGTGCTATTGTGACTATAGGCTCGGTTTGTTTTTGTTTATTTGTTATTGACGTTTGGTTTTTCTTCTTTTTGCTCATGAATAAATCACAATAAGCAATGTTCAGAGTTGTATTCGCGAATTCAATTTCGCTGAAAATTCGTACGCAATTTCACATGATATTTTTTTATATGGTCAAATTGAGAATTGTATAGCGATTTCAGCTGAAATTGAGGATGAATTTTATACCACAACTTTGATATTGTACCACATTTTCCAATTTTTGGCTATTTTACAATGTAATTTTTTTTATTTCATTGACTACTGCAAATTATACTATATATATAATATAATTACATATATAAGAAAATTGTGGTTATTGAAGCACAGTATTTTCCTAACGATGATTTTTTCAATGTTGTTCTAAATTGTGTAACATTATTTTAAATTTTCCTTTCTTATTTATAAATTTACGGTCTTAATATTGGGCACTATATTATTTAATTCCTTATTATTCTTTTCTCTCTTATTGTCGCGTCCCATGATTCAATAATAAAAGGATAATTATGAGATAATTATTGGCAGCCGCGGTTTAGCACTCTCTTACAAAAAAAAATGTTGCACTTACGAAGGACAGAGAAAGAAATGAAGAATGAAATCCTTTGGTGCGAAAATGATAGTAGAAAAGTACGCAAAGTCGGCAATCAGTAGTGAATTTCCTTTTGCGAATTATAATGTATTTGCAGGAAAATTGGCATTTCAAACGAAGTTGTAAGAATTATACCTGAATTTTGTAATTTATTTCATTGGTTAATTGCAGGGTTCGTATTTGCACACGCATGTGCAGCACATCCTAACATTTTACGCTCACACACGTGTGCTGTGCATATAAAAAATTAAAAACTTGCTCACATCACATGTGTGTGCCGTTTGGTAAAAAGCACGGGCACATGTGTGTACTTTATTTTTATTAATATAAGGCACACGACCATGTGCGTGCTTTGCGTAGAGAAACTTATACACTTCGATTTCTAACTCAAATCTTAAAATAATTTTTTAATATGTTTTCTGTAATATAAAAAACAAACAACATCTCACTTTTTATCGAATTGTCTTTCAAAAAATAACGTTTAATAAACAAACTCTTTTAAAAATATATTATGTGCATGTGCATGGGCTGAAATTTGTACAAAAATCGGCTCACACACATGTGCATGTGCTTAATAACAAACAGCACACACTTTTCTGTGAGCAGAGTTTGTTTTCCACTTATGCACACACATGTGTATGAGCAGTGAGTGCAAGTTGAATGTGTATCTGGCGTGTGTGTGAGCAGAGCATGTGTGTGCAAATACGAACCCTGGTTAATTGTGCTTTATTTGAATATAAAAATAAACATATTGCACAAAAAAACTTATATTTCTATTTCACACGTACATAAGCTACTATTTTTTTAATTTGCAACGACGCAACACGGTGCCACGGATAAGGGAGCTGTGCGAGAGAGACAACTGTCAGTTTATCGAACCATTAATTATTGAATTATGTGTGCGCCCACCACTGTCGTTTACGGTGTAAGCGATGCTGCAGTCACAATAGTGCTTCAGTACAAAGTACCTTTAGTGTAGCTTAACAATGGCAAATTAAAAACAAGAATTAAAAAACCAATTTCTTTACTTCAGAGGAGTTATGACCATTAATATTACCTAATAACCACTCAGGGGACCTCTGACTTCTCAAATGACACCTCATTAGTGGAACTGCTTACATAGGAAAATATAAAAAGGGAGACTAACAAAAAAACACCTTAGAGAAATAATATATATGATTAATTGAAATTAATGTTTAATTACTAACCTAACCTAAATTTGGATTTATGTAACTGAATCGCCTAATAATAGCTACAGATTATCCTAATTTTCGAGCTTAACTCCCTAATCTGTTATTAGAAAAAGAGATTAGCCATACACTATGATAATTAAAAATATCTCAGATTAAACCGATAACTTTTTGGTGTCCAACCTAGTTTTATCGATAATACATGCGAAGAAGAATGTTAAAGTAAACAAAAATTGACGCTAGTAAGGAAAATAGGTTTGTTAAGGCATTTTTGATAAAATATTAAGTTAAAATATATTTAAATGGCATAATATGTGTTGCAGAAATAAGTGACTACGGTGGCACCGAGAAGAAGCTTAACTTTTCCTCGAGTTGTGTGAATAACAAGCACAACCAATTTGACAGCTAACGAGGAGATTATATTTATATGTAAACGTACTTTTATGTGTGGCCGTTCGCATATGTTTACACATCAAATTTCTTGAGTACCTAGTACTCACGCGTTTTTTTTAAATAAAGTCAAAACTTCTAAAATTACAAACATATGTGGTTTTATCGGCAACTCAGCTCGTTTTCTCATTTTTCGGCCCGAAATTGTAAAATTTTTGTCCATGACGCGCCACGATTTTTGTAAAAGTGGGTCAATGTACCTTGAATACTATTTGTATAAAAACCAAAAAAATTATTTTATTTATTCTTTAATATTACAAATTTCTATATTTCAAAGCGTTTATAAAAATATATTTACATATATTCACGGATGATTTTTATTTATGTTCATCCGTAAGCAAATCTTCAGTACCACAAAAAGATTCAACCACATCAAAGTAAAAGATATGCTATGTCCAAACTAGTGCTAGTCCACTGTATATGTCCATATGTATGTATGTCTGCATGTATGCGTGTAAATATGTCAACTCAAATTTGCTTTTAACCTATTTTAGCGCACATAGTTTTTTTCGTTCCAGCTGTTAATATGACATGATTTTTTTAGTTAATATTCATAAGAGTAACGCGTGTCTACATGCAGAATTTTAAACGAAATATTATTATTCTCCATATAAAATGTACGAGAATAGCTTTATTAAATGTTAACTTATGCGAAAACCTAAATATTTCGTCAACCTAGGGTTAATATTGATGGTGTCGTGGCAATTCGCAGAAAACTTAATAATTTGTCACTGGATCGAGGACGGCGAGGGGAAGACGAAAGCAGATCAATCGTACATATTTATCATATATGTAATACTTCTATATTGGCAGTAATACGGTAGACAAACGGGCTCGATTATTTGCATAACCAGCCTTAATTTGCTTTAACTCATGCATTTTCCTCTTTAAAATGAGCAGCCGAAAAAATGCACGAAATTTTTGGGAATTAACTCGGATCCAGGGAATTTTCGATGAAAACACTGGTAAAAACGGCCAGTTGTTGTCTTTTGTACAAGTAAGCAAACGAAGCAGTCGAGTTTCGCGTACGCGGTAGCCGAGTGGTGAGAATTGCGAGCTACAAGCCTGGAGCTGCCAGGTTCTATACTCGGTTGGAGCGATTGCGAAAAATTTTTTGTTTTTATTATTTATTTTATATTTGTTTATATTATTTTATTTATATATTTAATTTTACTTTATTTTATTTTCATTTGCTTTATTTTATATCACATTTCTTATTTTACTATTAGTTAATTTAAATTTTTAGAGATGAGTTTTGTTAAAAATTCCACAACAACTAACTGAGAGTAACGTAAAAAAAAATATAGAACTTATAAAAAAAAGAATGAAAAAGAAATAAAAAAAGTATACTGGCCGTGGGACTCGAACCCACGACCTTGCGGCTGGTTTATTCGCATTACTGCCGTCTGTAAGGGTAAAATTTTAATTTGCATTTATGCTTATTAATTCAAATTAATTTTCTCCGTCTGTCTATCATATAAGCTAACTTCTCAATGTGTAAGCATTCCGAAATCAAAGCGAGACAGTCCAGTACCGTTTTTGTCAATGTATTGTGTACTTCAGCGCCGTTTTTGTATATGTGTTGCGTACATGTTTATTTATAAACGTATGTGTTCCTTTTCTTTCGTACGTGTTTATTGATATATCTGTACTGTAGTGTTTTCGGACGGTACTAGCTCTCACTGCCAATATAGGAGTATTACATATATGATATTAAGCACATAAATAAGGCATACATGTTTATGCGTTTGTCTTTTTGGATGAATGAAGAGATTCATATATGTAGTGATTTAGAAACTGTCATTTCAAGAATGTGCTGTGGCGCGTATTCTAGAAGCGACGCAGCTTTTTTGGCATCTCGCCGTTTGTCTTGGTCAAATCCCGGACAGACCAGGCAATATTTTTATTTTTTTTTTTTATTGTCATATCCACATTCCACTTTAAATTTTACTATTAGCTTTGTTCAAAATAAAATAAATGGATATGTAGGCGAATCCAATTTTAATTCCTATTTTTAGAAAGCGCAAGTATGTGTATGTTCTTACCTAAAAAATTATTTCATAAGCAGGTAATTTTAAACACACATATGGCCACACACAGGACTACAAAGCTGCGTACCAAATTTTTTTCTAAAGATGCTGAATAAAAATTTAGAAATTTTTATGAAATTTTGCAGAATTTTCATAATTTTCGCATAACGTCTGAAACTTGGATTTATGTACACACTTAGGTAAATGGTTTTTGTTAAGTAATCAGATATACTTTCATAAAAAATATTCAACTAAAAAAACAACTAAAGAAAAATAACCAAAACTTGCAAAATGTCGCGTCCCAGTTTATGTGCATATATGTATGTACATATTTGGTTCGCTGTAGGTATGTAAAATTTTTCATAGATATTAAATTCAAAGTAAGGGGTGGCAGTGGGATAAGTGTTTCTACTAAATATTATCAGAAACTCATAAAATTATAAACATAGCGAAAAAATTAAAAAGAAATGAAAACACAATTAAAAAAAAATTAAAACGAAGGTTTGGCAGGTCTTCGTTTTTTATAAGCCACACACATGCTGCCAGATGTTTCTGGCGAAACACATACTTTTTTTTGCTAAACATTATTTTCTACCTCGGAATTTAATAGCATTTTTTGTGTTCCAAATGCCTCTGTTAAATTCCATACTATGCAATTACAAAAATGTTAAATTCCATACTAAACGATTTCCACTGAGTAGTTTGCACCTTAAATGGTCTCTGACAAAAGATCGACAGCAGAGAACATTTAAGAACGAGAAGGTGCATATTTTTGAGTGAAAATATTGTGGTCTGAAATGGATCCACTATGGAATTTCACCAGTCCGTTCGCATATATAACATGTTCATAAGAGGTTTTTAACTTTTTTGTATATGTTCTCTTTTAAATATGTTGCGTGTGGTGTGTACGATGTTGCGAATGAATGCCGGTATACACAGAAATAAACTTAACTAAAAATTATCAAATGTATTTACATTACATTAAAAAGAAAAACAAAAAAAAGTAAATTTAAAATGTCAGTTTAGACCCAGAAGTATTGCATTATGCAAGACAGCAAACGAACATTCAATACCAATACATTTGTACAAGTCATTATAGTACGAGCACCAAACACGCAAAGGATCACTTTTTTCAAAATTGAGACGACAAAGTGATAAATGGAAAGGCACGTAGTTTCTGGATGCCCTAGCCGGAACTGCAAAATTTAGTCGACTTAGCAACACAGAGGAGTCAACCTCGCCGAGAATCAACTTATGCAGGAACATTACTCCGAGCAATATTCTACGATTTTCAAGAGTTGGCAAATCAATAAGAAGAAGCCTGCTTCTATAAGGTGGAAGATGAATATTTGAGTCCCAATTAAGGGCCCGTAGAGCAAATAACAGAAATTGTTTCTGCACTGACTCAATGCGCTTTATATGAGTATTATAACCTGGACTCCACACGCACGAGCAATACTCAAGTATTGGACGGACCAACGAAGTGTAAAGAACCTTGGTGAGATAGGGATCATTAAACTCTTTAGCCCAGCGTTTAACGAAACCAAGAGTACCCATTGCTTTATTTGTAATAGCGGATATATGTGAGTTAAAGCTCAGTTTCGAGTCGAACAGAACACCTAAATCGTTTACCGTAGATATACGCTCCATAGCAGTGCCATAAAGTACATAAGATGATAAATCAGGCTTCACACGGTGAAATGTCATAAACTTACATTTAGAGCAGTTTAAAACTAATGCATTTCTTGTGCACCAACGTTGAAATGCATGCAAATCAACCTGAAGTAGATTTAGACGAGGTAAGTCCGAAGGCAAGTACGAATAACAAATTTTTACATCATCTGCATACATAAGAGCTCGAGAATGAATCAAAATCTGTGGCAAGTCATTTATAAAAAGAGTAAAAAGCAGTGGGCCTAAATGACTGCCTTGAGGCACGCCGGAGGTAACATCAATTGATTTAGAAATAATATTATTATATAGCACCTTTTGAGTTCTATTAGAAAGATAACTTGAGAGCCATAAAGCCAAATTCGACGGAAACCCCAGTAAATCGAGCTTCTGAATCAGAAGTTTGTGATTCACTGAATCAAAAGCTTTACTGAAATCAGTATAATTCACATCCGTTTGCTTTTTTGCCAGAAAACCATCCCGAACTAAAGAAGTAAACTCAAGCAGGTTTGTGGTGGTTGATCTACCCCTCACAAAACCATGCTGACAGGGTGATAATATGGAGATACACGAATGTTGAAGTTGACTGGTAATTATTTGTTCAAAGGTTTTAGGAATATCTGAAAGCTTAGCAATTCCTCTATAGTTCTCAATGTTAGATCTACTACCTTTTTTGTGCAGAGGAATAATAAATGACTGTTTCCAGATTGACGGGAAAGACGCCGATTGCAAAGATAACTTGAACAATTTTAGGATCGGTTCTGTCAGATTCACGGCACAGAACTTAAGCACACAACCAGGAATACCATCAGGCCCTGGGGAGAAAATCGGTTTCAGAGCAAGGAGACTCTGGAGAACAGTGGTACTGTCAATGACTGGATTATTAATACAGTTAGAACTAATTATTTTATACGGATAACTACCGGCTTGAGCACAGGTCGAATAGGTAGATTTAAAAAAGTCCGCAAAAAAATCAGCAATATCATGGTCATGGCTAGCATTCTTACCTCCCAAAGACAAAGAAGATGGAAATCCCAAAGATTTTCGTTTTGAATTAACAAAACCATAAAATTTTTTTGGATTATTAAAAAATTCCAGTTTGCATCTACTTAAATAGGACTTGTAGCAATTTTGGCTCAGGAACTGGAAATTGGACCGGGCAACTAAATATTTAGAAAAATCTACCGAAGAACCAGATCTTTTGAAACGCTTATAGAGCTTCGATTTAATGTTATTAAGGTTAGCAAGTTGTCTTGTGAACCAAGGTGGCTTACTACTTTTAGCCTTAATAAAATGAACAGGAACGCAAAGATTAATGAAGCCATTAAGGTAACTGTAAAAAATAGATGTGGCAGCCTCAACATCATTACATGCGTAAAGTTCAGACCAATCATGGGTAGCTATCAAATGGTTGAGCATGTCAAAGTTCGCCTTGTTAAAACATCTCGAACGAGAACGAGAGCTCGCTTCCAAAAAATTAATCGAAGGCAGTAAATTATCCAGTGCAATCTCAAGTGTGGGGTGCAAGGGATCTTCAGGGAGGGATAAGGCAGAGATTCGACTGAGACCAATACCCATTGAATTATCAACAAAAACTAAGTCCAACAACTTATTTTTAGAGTTTACTACATTATTGATCTGAACAAGAGGCAGATCTATAAGAGAGCCAACAAAATCGTGCTGGGTGACAGGAGTCAAAAAGTTTAAATCATCGTTATTAATCCAACTGACGAAAGGCAGATTGAAGTCGCCAAGAACCACTAGGCGATCATTATCACGCAAACGTGAGTGCAGATTGTGGATAGCTGCAGAATGGCAATCATAAACTTGCATATCCGACCGAGGCGGTATATACGAACAAGAAACATATAAGTAGAAATTGGGGAACGAGAGCTTTATGGCTATAAATTCAAAGTCAAGTGTGTTGTCATAGGTCAACAACTCAGTAGAAATACTGGACGACACAGCGATGAGGACACCACCTGCTCTGGACTGACGATCACACCGAAAAACGACATAGTCATTTGAAAATATTTCCGAACTAAAATTATCTGGTTTTAGCCAGGTTTCAGTAAACGCAATCACTTGCGCTGTAAAATCAAAACTATTTAGATAGAAGGCATTCAGTTTAGAACGTAAACCACGAACATTCTGATAATGAATAGTTACTATTGAATCGTAATGATCGGGTTGGTACTCAAGTTTTTTGAACCTGTACGTATGGGAGGCTCATCTTTCGATTTTGTGGTGAACAAATGTACCACCGAGTGTATAGGCCAAAAAGATTTTTCAAGAACCGTAGCAAAATACTCGTCCGGAACTGATATTTTAAATGATGAAAAATCCCTCTCATACTTAAAAACAAACTTATGTACGCTAATATTAATACAACTTGTAAGACTAAGCTGAACTAAAATATAATTAATAATATCAGCCTGCGTTAAAGTTGGATGCAACCGCGATACAAAAATTGCACGGCGAGGCGGCACGGCGGTCACCAACCTAGGACCGACCGGATTCAAATCAACAGCACCAGAAAAACCAGCAACATCATCATTGCTAACAGCATTGTTAACAGCATCAGTGCTATTACCATTCGCATTATTTACAGCCGTATATATATTGTTTTGTTCAATAACAGCCGTATTATCAGTATTATCAGCAACAACAGATGGGATGGCCACGCGACTAGCGTAGGATATGTTATTTACGTTGTTAGACGCCACGACTGCAGGTACAGAGGTAACAGAGTTGGTCGATGTAACACTGTTAGCTACAGCAGAGTTAGCTATGCTATATATTGGTGTATTCAAGATAGCATTATTAATATTAGTAGAGCTAACAACACTTTTAGCAACCGACACCTTTTCAGCCGTCACAACCGTACACATAGCATTGTTGTTGCTCAACTCCTCAATACGTTGGTTTAACTAAGTGTTATGTTCACCGGCAACCGATGCTTTAGCAGAGTTTTGCGGGCCTGTAGGAATATCTTTCTTAGCGTTTTATTGTTTTTATTTCTTCCTTTGATTTCTTTATTTTTGTTTTCTTTATTTTTGCTAACACTCAAACTCAGTTCTTTGACCTCTGATGTTAGCGAGGCAAGTGCACTAGCAACCCCTTCATCACAGATTTTTGTGAGACACTGTAGCTGAGAGCGCATAAGTTCTAATTCGCCCAGAAACCTGTTTTTGTCGGCTTGCAGAGAGTGTATAACTGCCACCGCACTTGCTTGCTCTGTACGCAGACTCTTCAATTCGGCAAGAATGGAAGATAACAAGTGATTCTGATCGTTATTTACATGTTGATGTTGTTGTTGTACAGCGACAGCATTGTATGACACACCATCTTCACGATCAGTGACAGCACAATCACCACAAATATAAATATTGTCGGAATTTTTTAAATAGTCCAAATCAGCGGCCAACGTACCAACAACACATTGCAGGTTGTATACTTCTTTACATTTCTTACACTGCACACTGCTTTGAGCGCGCTCCACTCTCTGACCACAAAAACAAGGCATGTTGTTTGTGCAAATTAAAAGTGAAAACAACAAAGAAAATAATAAAAAGTTTAAAAGCAGCGAATTGTCACTATCACAAATTGAATATATATTTGCAATGCACAAATTAATTTAATTTATACTTGTATTCACAAAATTGAAATTGTATATGATTGTTTGTGATTATATATTTGAAAATTAAAATTGTCTACAAGTAGAATAAAAATCGTGAAACGAAAGACACAGAGCTCAAATGGAAACACGTCCGCACACGGTGACTTAGGTAAGGTTGTAAAATATCAAAAAATTTTGGAAAAATGCAATTGCCAAACGGTCTTTTGGTCGACTTTTTTACCAATTCTTATGGTAGCTACTACGCTATTTTCAATGCAAGAAACCGCAGTCTTCTAGCTACCTAAATTTTTTCACAAATTCACTTTAAAGACGGACACATTGACCAATAATATAACGTACAAATGCATTGCACTTGTAGAGGTGCGATTAATCGTGTCAACGCAAGCGCTTTTTCCATGCGTTTTGCTGTCAAAATGCGTTATGAATAATGTGACCAACTATTTCATAGCTCAAAGAAGTACAGGTTACGTTGGGCTAAGTTAACGTCGCGAGCCGATTACGAAATATCGAATGCGGCTAATTTCGATCGCTGAGAGCTCAGTGTTTGTGCAGAAGTGCCCGCCAAAATGCTTCCATCTTAGCCTCGCGAAATTTGGACAGTCTAAAAGAAAGTGTGGAGATGATTCCACTTCATCTTCCTCTTGACAGCTGATACAAATGATCAGTCGAAATTCCTAGTCTCACTGCATGATTACCAATCGCACAATGTCCTATCAGAACCCCCATCACTAGCCATTGAGAGATAACGTGTTTTAAAGTGCCCTATAAAAACATTTGCTGCAGCAGCGAAACGTCTTCTTTTCCTTTTTCATGTCACAAAAGGACCCGGTTTCCCTTAGCCTAATAGCGGTTCGTGCTGCGACAATTCTGTCTGCGATATCCGTAGGTACCGTGTTCAACATATGTATGTTAAGCTGCAGTTAAGGTGTGGTTCCTAATGCTCCGTCAATTCCTGTTTTACAAGTATAGCCTTCTCTATTGAGTTTCACCAGACAAGGGCTCCTTGAAAAAATATAGGCATAAATTGGCTTCCTAGAGCTAATGAACTAATTTGGGCGAGAGACCCCACCTTTTACCGATAGCACCCCTACAGCGGTACAAGGCAACCGATGCCTTTCCTGCCCTTTTCTCAATGTTAGGCTTCTACGACAGCCGCCGTTGATCTCCCTCCTAGTTACCTAGTTCAGGTAACCTTGAGCCAAATCAAAAAGGGTGTATAGAAATCGTCCCTTAACCAAAAGTTCCACATCATCTACATAGGCGATTACCCGACAGCCCACTTTCTCCAATTCCTCTAAAAGGTCGTTTACAACCGCAATACAGAGTAGGGGAGAGGGAACACCACCTTGTGGAGTGGTTCTATTGGCTCTGCACTGATTGCAGACGCTCCCCCACCCCGCCGCGACTGTTCTGTCATGAAGTAAGCTTATTAGGTTGGTTTAAACCCCTAAATTATGAATATACTTGACTATTGCCTCCGCAGTGACATTGTTAAAGGCTCCTTCGATATCGTGAAGGCTTCCTCTGAGCACTTTAGCAATGTGTGCAGGGCGGTATTCACCGACCTTTTCTTGCAATAAGCATGTTGAGCTCTTGAAAGACAGTCACCAGTAATCGCATTTCTTATGAACAGGTCTATCAGTCTCTCTAGCGTTTTTAGCAAAAACGGGGGAAACATGAGAGCCTTTTCCGGCATTCGGGATGACTATCTTCCAAACCTTGGGGATATACCCATCAGCGTAGCCAGAATGAAATTTAGGGGCCGGGCGGGGGGGGGGGCTCGACCCTATTAAGCTGGCATTTCAGGGTACTATTTTATATATATATAAGGAAAATTTGAAAGTTAGGGGTGGCTCGAGCACCCCCCTGCCCCTACCTGGCTACGCCCATGGATGTAGACGGTCCTCATGCAGTTCGCATAAAAAGGATCAAACCAATTGCACGACACCTTCAGAGCTGCAAAGCTTCGCAGGTGTGATGCCATCGGTCCCCGGCGACTTTAATGGTTTGAACGAATTTATCGCCCAGGCCATGTGATGGACCGGGGAGGAGGTCCTGATACCAATTAGCGACAATTTTCGAATCGCTATCGTTCTTTTTGATGCAAACACATTTATATCCTAGCGATCCGGAAATTGTCGCTGACTGGTTACAGAATCTCCCTCCTGAAGTACAAAATATCGGAAAGTAGTACATTTGACTGTACTTCGAAGTACGAAGTACAAGAGCGAAAAAAGAAGTACTGTACTTCCGAAAGAAGTACGGTTGGTTACATTAATTATAAACAGTCTACTTTCCCGTGTAAACAGCCAGAAAGTCCTTTTTGCAGATTTTCAGAAATCACTTTCGGAAATAAAAATTGCAAGTTGTAACTGCAACTGAAATTATGCAAATTCCTTTCGAGATACAATTTCAACTTGCTCGCGCTGCACTTGCAATTTTAATTTTTGTTACAAATGCTGTCAAACCAATCAAGTGTTGCCGTGTGATGCTTTTTTTGGCGATTTTTTATAAAATTATAAAAATGTCGAATAAAATATGAAAAAAGCCGTGAGTACTAGGTACTCATGTAATTTGATGTGGAAACATATGCGAACGGCAAAGCATAAAAGTACGTTTACATATAAACATATTCTCCTCGTTAGCTGTCAAATTGGTTGTGCTTGTTATTCACACAACTCAAAGAAAAGTTAAGCTTCTTCTCTGTGCCACCGTGGTCACTTTTTTCTGCTACACATATTATGACATTTAAATATATTTTAACTGAATATTTTATTAAAAATACCTTTACAAACCTATTTTCCTTACTAGCGTCAATTTTTGTTTACTTTAACATTTGACATTCCTCCTCTTCTTCGCAAGTATAATCGATAAAACTAGGTTGGACACCAAAAAGTTATCGGTTTAATCTGAGATATTTTTAATTATAATTGTGTATGGCCAATCTCTTTTTCTAATAACAGATTAGGGATTTAAGCTCGAAAATTAGGATAATCTTTTTATAAGTAAGGCTATTATTAGGCGATTCAGTTACATACATAAAAATGTTGGTAAGGTTAGAAATTAAACATTAATTTCACTTAATTTTATTCATATTGCTGATTTAATTTTTTCATTCATTTTCATTTTTAATTCTTTTAATACATGAAATTATCGGTATGATTGATAAAATATGATACTTGTATATCCTTGTGACTCAAGGGCGTTAAAATATCTTGTAAACATCCCATCAGTTATTATTTTTGAGCTTATAGTTTGAGCATTTCTCTTTGTATGTATTCCTAAATTTAGTTTTTCTTTTCGGAATATAATCTGCGGTCCATGTAAATGAAAGCGATTTTTGGGAGAGTTCTGTAGAGATTGAAGTTGCAGGATTTTACCCTATGCCTTTTTGTTCCGTACGTTTTGCTGTTCCTCACTTTTTACTCTCACTTCATAGAGTGATTTTGCTGTTTGCCCTTTTTCCAGGATTTTACACGAAAAGTATTGGATCAGAGCTATTATATCATCCATATATGTGCATATTATACATACATATATCCACGTATGTTCATCAGTTATCAACGGTCCCAGTTAAATTGATTTCAGTATTTTTTTAAATTTTCGCCTTGCTTTTTTATCAAAATAGGCTACTAAACCTATGCGTAAAACCATCTACGAATATCAAAACCAACAGTTGCATCAAATGAGTCCATATATATTTGTTTACATACATAGGTACAAAGCCGTATGCATGTGCGGGCTTTAAATAATCTGAAGTAATAATCAATTGTAGCGCATTTCCTCTTACTATGCATATGCCTAAATGTATGCAACCATTTACAATAGCAAGCAAACACAGGGTGCTTCTAATGAAAATAAAAATTTTATGCTGAAATACACATGCTAATCCCTTCAAAATTTTGTGCTGTGATATGCGTTACAGCTTCGCAAATTTTACCCCTACCGAAACCAAAGATGTATACACATCATTATGTGTGTGTAATTAATTCATTCTACTGATATGGAGTATTTAAGTATTAATGTATTATATATATTTTGTGACTGTTTTGTGCACATTTTACCAGGTTTAGCAATTTTTTCAGGTCATTAATTTTGTTGTAAGCACAAAAATGGCTGGTAACATAGTTAAAAGTGGGCTTGTCTGCATTTACCGTGTACAGACAAAAAGTAGTATCGGAAAATTTGATTTTCAGAAATAAAAAAGGCGTGAGTACTAGGTACTCATGAAATTTGATGTATAAACATATGCGTACGGCGAAGCATTGAAGTACATTTACATATAAATATAATCCCAATCAAAGCTCGTCAGCTATTAAATTGGTTGTGCTTGTTATTATCACAACTCGAGGAAAAGTTAAGCTTCTTCACTATGCCACCCTGGTCACTTTTTTCTGCTACACATATTATGCTATTTAAATATATTTTAACTTAATATTTTATTATAAATACCTTTACATACCTCTTTTCTGTGCTAGCGTCGATTTTTGTTTACTTTTAAATTTGACATTGCTCCTCGCCAAGTATAATCGATAAAACTAAATTGGACACCAAAAAGTTATCGGTTTAATCTGAGATTATTTTATAATTATAATTTTGTATGGCTAATCTCCCTTTCTTAGGGAGTTAAGCTCGAAAATGAGGATAATATTTTTATATGTAAACCTATTATTAGGCGATTCAGCTAAATCAGAGGTTCCCAAACTTTTTTTCTCGTGGACCCCTTTCAAAAATTTACTGGTGTCGGTGAACCCCCTGCTGTAACATTTCTAAATATTCCCAAAGCTCGTAAAAAATTTAAATTTGAAAATTAGATCTAACAATGTAAATTTGCATCGCGGGTGAATTCAAAAGCCAAACTCAGAGTGGCCAAAATAAAAGTAAAATATTTTCTTGTATTCTATTTATAAACATAATGTGCTTACACACTTGCAGGTTTTAAAAAATAGAGCTCGTAAATGCATCTAAATACTTTCTCGCTCGAAAGAGTTATATTTTCTAAGAGCACTGCGAGCGCTAGCGTTATTTACATTATCTTCACCATAAACTCATCAAATGTTCGGATCACTCGTGACTTTGCACGTGGAGTATATGTAAAATAGTTTATTTGTGTTAATAGCATTATTTTTATTCCGAGCTTTAAAGTGAGGCGAAAAATATTTATCACATTTTTAAAACACAAAGCTTAAAACATCAAAACGGCTAAGCTTTTTGCGCCAAACTTTTAATTCAGAAACTGACAATAGAGAACAGAACGAGTTTAAAAAAATCGATGACAAATAACCAAGCAAGCAAGAACCACAAAAAGTGTTCCACCGTCTCATCTTCTTCAAGGCAAGATGGGCAAATGGACTTGTCATTTACGCCTATCACAGTCAGGTGTTTGTGCCACGTGAAGTGACCAATCAGTCCAGCAAGTTGTCTGCAGTGTCGTCTGCTCAGTGAGAGCAAAAAATTAGATAGACCTTGTGAGATTGAAGGCAACATGAGTTTTGCCCACCTGCATCCCCTCGATGCCTCTCAGTCATTTCTGAGCGAAGTATTCACCAAGTTTCTGATGGTGACTTCGATTGCCGAAGGTGGGAGTGCTAAAACTAGTTGCGAACCGAGGAATGCCCGGTCTAAGCCAACTCTGGCCAAATGATCAGATGTCTCATAACCAGGTACACCAGAGTGACCTGGCACCCTGAGTAAAACAACCTCGTTATGTTAACCATCATATTTTAGTCGAGACTTGCATTTCCGAACTAGTTCGGAAGTACTTAAATAGAGGGCTGGTCAATGCTTAAGTGCAGCGTGGTTGTTACTGCAGTCATGTAAACTCCTTCCCCTCCACCTATGTTCCACCACGTAGTCCATGGCTTTAAGTATTGCAATTACCTCAGCCTGGAAGACCGAAGCATATTCCCCTACAGAAAAGTGAAGCTTATCTCCATTAACCTTAAAAAATACCCCAAATCATGACCGATAGTCAGTTTTGGAGCCATCAGGGAAGATTCGGCAATGTGTGAGTAGCATTGAAAAGACGTAGGTGCTTAAATCTCTGCCGCCAGCAATTTTCGCCGCACCCCACTCATTGGCATAACAGCGTCCGGTTCTTTTTAGTCTGCAGTTGGCCATTAAGGCGTATGAAAACACAAAGTGACGGTAAGTGCAGCAGTGCGACAAGAGCAGTATACACCACTCAAAAAAATTAAAGTTAAATAAAGAGGCTATCAAGCAACCATTTTGGTTTTTGACATCAAAACCAAATTTTCGTGGACCCCCATTTACAACTCATGGACCCCCATATTTTGTTCACGTCACCGTGGACCCCCGTCGAGTCTTCCGTGGACCCCTGGGGGTCCACCTGGACCACTTCGGGAATCACTGAGCTAAATGCATACACATGTAGGTCAGGTTGGAAATTAAACATTAATTTCACTTAATTTTATTCATTTTGCTGATTGATTTTTTTTATTCATTTTCATTTTTAATTCTTTTAATACATGAAGTTATCGGTATGATTGATAAAATATGATACATGTACTTGTGACTCAAGGACGTTAAAATATCTCGAAAACAACGCATAAATTACTGGTTTTGATCATGTAGTTTGAGCTTTTCTATTTGTATTTATTCTTAAATTTAGTTTTTCTTTTAGGAATATGATCTGTCGTTCTGCTTCATCTGTCGCTAGGTTTACGTTAAAGTCATGAATACATATAACATACCATTTTTCGTTTGCAAAAGGGAAAGCTAAATTCACTTGTTCGGCATTTCGTCACTGTATACTATCACTTCAGAGAGTGATTTTTCTTTTTGAAACTTTTACAGGATTTCACACGAAAAGTATTAGATCAGAGCACTATTATATCATCCATACATATGTATATATACATATATTCATGTATGTTCATCAGTTATCAACGGTCCCGGTTAAAACGATTTTTGTATTTTTTTAATTTTGACCTTGCCCTTTTATCAATAGACTACCTAAACCTATGCCTAAAACCATGCTACGAATATCAAAACCACTTGCAACGAATGTATGTACACACAAACTTAAGTATGTACCCATATAGGAACAAAACCGGATGCATGCGCGGAGTTTGCATAACCGGAAGTAATAATCGTTTGTACCGCATTTCCTCTTATTCTGCAAATGCTTAAATATATGCAACCATTTACAATTGCAAGTAAACACAGGGTGGCTCTAATAAAATTAGTAAATTGTTGATGCAATACACATGCAAGCCCTTCGAAATTCTCTGATGCGTTACAGCTTCGAAAATTTTACCCCTACCAAAACAAAAGATGTATACACATCAAAAAGTGATTTCGAAAGTCACTTTACATGCAAGGTGTAACTGCTCCTGCAATCTCTATTGGAAATTCTAGAGTTTGACAGACTTTTGAAAAGGACCTGCACTTGCCACGTCTAACAACTACTTTATCTTTAAACATGTTTTTCTCGAAAAGTTATTTTTGAGATTTGTGAACATTTATCATTGAAAATGTGGTGCATGATAATTTTTCACTGCGATACTCGTATTATTTGTAATTAATGGGGCATATTCATTATCAAAATAAAGTCGACACAAAAGTTAGTTACAGCTTTTTGACGTAATTTTCAATAGATTCTCTGTGAAAAAGGCTCCAACTAACTTTAGTGTCGCCTTTCTTTCTACTACATATGAATATGCGTCAACTTTTGAAGTCAAATGCAAATGCATTTACCACGGAAGCGCATACGGATGTACATATGTATGTATGTATGTACTTCCATATGCACCTACGTATCCTCGTTTAAAGTGCAAAACCGCTTATCAACAAAATGCAAAACCGCGTATCAGCAAAATGCAAAACCACGTATGTGAGGTTGCATAAATTATTTTTTAGAGAGTAAAAACACTCATATTTCAAAATGGTTCTCTTTTTTATAAAGAAATCGCATATCTGGATAGCATATTTCAGGACGAATGGATAAGGATGGAGCCAAGAGCTTGTGTGAGCAAATCAAATTTTTGGCAGCCAAAGTCAGTTACGCGGTTTTGCAGAATGATGATACGCGGTTTTGTACTTTAAACGACGATATGTATGTACATACTCCTAAATCATTTACTGATAACGTCCTTAAATACGAACCAGGGTTGTTGCGAATATTCGCGTTCGCATTCGCGTTCGCATTCGCAACCGCGGAACTTCCGCATAAATTTTAACATTCGCATTCGCAATAATCAATGCGGAGCTTTTGCAAATGCGAATATTGTGCTAGTGCCTCAAAAAATATATCAAAACACATTGAGCGCATGGAATGGAACAACAAAACGGATTTGATGGCTTATGGTACGGACAGCGGTGAGTAATTAATTGTGACTGCCTGCAACTAGGAAAAGCCAAGCTCAGCTAACTAATAAAAAAACCAATCATAAGCTATTCATTGCAGGTGAACCTTTCTAAGAGGTCACCCGGGAATTAAGCAAATCTGAGACCTTTATCATCCGTGGTTCCAATAATTGAAATTCTTATAAAAAACGGGGTACCTTTTTAACAAAATAACAAGATTTTTAACTAATTCTGCTGGCAGCCACGACTTTCAAAACAGAATTTTCTTCGAATTTTTCATTCCTACAAAATAACAGTTTATTAGCCATATCTACCAATTCACAACGCCGCGACGCTGTAAGCACACATTTTTCAAACCATTACAGAATATAGAATTAACAAGTAAGAAAGTCTAAGTTCGGGCGGAGCCGAACATTAAATACCCGGCGCAAATATTAAATATATGTTTTTCACCTTTCCGAAAGCTGCCGCTACATGGTCAGCCGGGGTGTATCAATTTTCAGTAAATTAGCGTCCTTAAATTTCGAAATATAGAAGTTTCAAGCATTTCTAAAATTTACCGTTATATAAAAATCCGTAATATTAGTCCGATTTCAATAGTTTTCAACGTTTTGCTTTTATGTGGCAAGCACAATAACCATACCGAATTTGGTACAAATTGGTAGAACGGTTACCGAGATACATCATATCATATGTGGGCGGTGCCACGCCCATTTTCCAAAATTTTATCACAAACGTATTTTTTTGTAAAGAGTTGTTGCAAGCGTCAATTTTGAATAAATTAGCTTTAATATTTACTGATTTATCAAAGATTTCTCCAAATTACCGTTATATGGAATGTGGGCGTGGTTATTTTNACCGAGTTTGGTACAAATTGGTAGAACGGTTACCGATATACATATATGTGATCATAAGTGGGCGGTGCCACGCCCATTTTCCAAAATTTTACCATAAACGTATTTCTTGGTAAAGAATTGTTGCAAGCATCAATTTTGAATAAATTAGCTTTAATATTTACTGATTTATCAAAGATTTCTCCAAATTACCGTTATATGGAATGTGGGCGTGGTTATTTTCCATTTCAATTTTCGGCCATTTGGTATGCTGTACCAAGGCCAACAACTGTGCCAAGTTTGGAGAAATCGGTGCAGCGGTTGCCAAGATAACACATGTAAGTGGGCGTGTGCCCATTTTTCAAAAGTTTATAATATTCTTATTATTCCTCTTAAAATTTTTATAAATATCAATTTTGAATGAATAATCTTCGGTAGTTACTAAAATATCGCAGTTTTCGTTTTTCTGAAAATTACCGTTATATGGGAGGTAGGCGTGGTTATTGTCCGATTTTGCACATTTTCAATACCATCCGTCCTACGGCAGAAAGAAGTGCACGTACCAAGTTTCGTTAAGATATCTCAATTTTTACTCGAGTTATCGTGTGCACAGACGGACGGACGGACGGACGGACGGACGGACGGACGGACAGTCACCGCTTAATCGATTTCTCTTTTCATTCTGATCATTTATGTATACATTTGTCTATATCTATCTCGATTCGTTTTGCCTGTTACAAACAACCGTTATGTGAACAAAGTTATAATACCCTTGTGCACAAGTGCGCTCGGGTATAAAAATTAATTACAAAAACTAAAATCGAAAAACGCTGATGACGTATAAGGTTCTCCAAATTCTGAAACAACCAAAAGAATTGGTTCTCCAAATTGGAACACAACGGAGTTTAAACGGCGATCTTGCCATAATGCTAGATTGTGTAGATGAAAGTCAGCCCGATGCAATTCTCGAATTATTGAACCGCAAAAAAAAAAATGTATAACTGAAGTCCTCTCAACTGGTGCAGCGTCAATCGAAAAGAATTTGTTTTGTAAAGTTTCAAGTTTTTGAAGTTTGTCGCCTCGAGCGAGTAGTTATTTAATGGCGCAGGTTTGATTTACGACCCATTAGGAAACAGGCTGTAACCCGGAAAATCAGCAAAATTACTCTTTCTTTTAAAGACAATGTTCCAATTTTTTAATTTAATAATTTGGCCGAGCTTTTCCTCCGACTTGTGGCGTGCACCTTGATGTTGTCACACAAAGCGGAGGGACCTACAGTTTTACACCGACTCCGAACGGCGATTCTATTTTTATGAAAAGCTGTTTTTCATGGCAGAAAAACACTCGGAGGTTTGCCATTGCCTGCCGAGGGCCGACCGCTGTTAAGAAAAAAACCTTTTTTCTATATTTTTTGCGATGTTGCTGTGACCAGGGTTTGAACCCAGGTGATGCGGAGTGGAAGCGCGCACTGCTTACCACTGCACCGCAGCGGCCGACTAAAGTACTAAATAAAAAAATATAAAAAATTACTAAATTTTCCATTTTTTATTTACCTAAATCACCTAATGTATTCACCAAAAAATATTTCTTAAAATACAGTGAAACCTCTCATAGACGGACGCTCCTATAAGGGGACAAATTCTTGGGAACGAACAATTTTTGTTTTTTTTTCATACAAAATGCTCTCCCATACACGGACATTCCGATAAACGAACGCGGACACTCAAAAATGTCCAGTTATGAAAAAAACTCTCCCATAAGCGGTCGCGAAGCTCTAACAAGCGGTAAATATTGTTTTGTTTTTCAGTCAAATGTTGACTCTTGCGCTTCTATGTACATATGTATATGTACACAAGAACATAGTCCATATTCAAAAATATTTTCTTTTATAGCAAAAGTGTTGCCTTTTCGTTTCCAATGGGCAATGAGATTTGTCGGTAGGAAAGAAAACGCCATAAATTTGAATTTATTTTTAGTTCACCCTGTTTCTTTATTGAAGAATAAATATTATTTTAATTTAGAAACCCGCAATTTCAATTTGTTAAGTATGAATTTTAATTTTAGTCTTTACGAAATTTCTATAAGCGGACATCTCTCATAGGCGGACAAAAAAGGTAACCGCATATGGGAGCTTTCACTGTATTTGACATCCGCATTCGCATCCGCGGATGTTAGCTTTTAAACATCCGCATCCGCATCCGCATTCGCACCAGCGGATGTTTAAAATTCTACATTCGCAACATCCCTAATACGAACATATGTATGTGCATATTGCTTCCTATATACTACGCACATGCATACATACATACATATGTACAAATGTACAACTCAGCACACATACATATGTACAAATGTACAATTCAGAATATGTACATTTATAACGGGTGATTTTTTTGAGGTTAGGATTTTCATGCATTAGTATTTGACAGATCACGTGGGATTTCAGACATGGTGTCAAAGAGAAAGATGCTCAGTATGCTTTGA
>NW_016159621.1:34670-41248 GCF_001687245.7 Rhagoletis zephyria
ATTCCAGCTTTGGAAGACAACATTTCCGAAGAAATTCGGGCTATTCCGGCCGAAATGCTCGAAAAAGTTGCCCAAAATTGGACTTTCCGAATGGACCACCTAAGACGCAGCCGCGGTCAACATTTAAATGAAATTATCTTCAAAAAGTAAATGTCATGGACCAATCTAACGTTTCAAATAAAGAACCGATGAGATTTTGCAAATTTTATGCGTTTTTTTTTAAAAAAAAGTTATCAAGCTCTTAAAAAATCACCCGTTACATACGTAAATTCATTCATAAATGCAACCGCAGCACATCTCCCCGCAAATTCATCACCCTCAAGCGCAGCTTTTTCAATCCGACACAAAAATTCTAAAATCTTAAAATAAAGAAACCTCGGCCAGCCAAGTGAAAAGTGGCAACTATTTCTCTATATCCAGTAAAATAAGTTATCTCGAGTTTTAGTAATTTTTGATAACTTTTGGCAAAACACTCTATTTGTCTTTTCCATACTAATATTTCAATCGTTAACTAGTATTTTAAGGTGTCATTTTAATAAACATTAAATAAAGGTGTTGGCTTTCTGCAAGAAAACACATTATTTTTTTTAATAAAATCAAAACTTCTAAAATCACAAACATATCGTCGCCTTAGGGCCGTTTTCTCATCCAACCTTTAGTTTACCGGCCACTTTATCGTCTCGATATACGAGTTTTCGTTTTCTCATCAGCGCATTAATTTCTCGAATCGATAGATTGTTGCTTACCCGTTGCAACCTTCAAAATTTGTACCCAACTTTAAATTTTGGTTTGGTTTTGGTTTATGAATCAGATATATTAGATATTTCAACCAAGGTTTTGGTTTTTGCTAACAGTTGCTCTTGCTCTATATTTGCTTATGTTGCATTGCCAACCTTTGGAATTTTATGACGAATGTAGTTAAGTTTCACTCTCGGAAATGTAGTGAAGTTTCACTCTACGGAATAACAAATTTATTTTTACAGGTAAGATATGAAAACGAAAACACTTTAAAGTGAGGAACAATTTATCTGCCCTGTTAGTAAAGGCAACTTTACTGCTTACATTAGAAAACGGCCCTTAGAGTGTAAACCTGCTAACGACCAAAAAACATATTTTGCTGTAGAGGCAAAAAACTAAATATATCTTTAACTCTTAGTCTAAGGGGCAAATCCTACATATAGTTCGTTAATCGCGCGACGTTCTATGGCCCTAATCCAGAACGAATGAAAAAATTACGTTTTTGTGGTTTTATTGGCGAATTTCTAACTTAGCAGGTTTTTGTATTTTCAAAATTGAAGTGGATTTAGCAGGTGTTTTGTATGAATACAATTTTTTCTATTTTATTTTTTGTGATTACGAGCTCAATTTAAATGTTAATTAAAATAGTATTCCATAGATAAACACAATTATATATATATATAAAAATACAACAGATTTATTCTTCCGTTTATTGCAACAAAAATAGGCAGTTTATAAAACATATCGTCGTTTAAAGTACAAAACCGCGTATCGTAATTCTGCAAAACCGCGTAACTGACATTGGCTGCCAAAAATTGGATTTGCTCACACAAGCTCTTTGCTCACTCCTTATCCATTCGTCCTGAAATATACTAGAATATGCGATTGCTTTATAAAAAGAGAACCATTTTGAAATATGAGTGTTTTACGCTCTAGAAAATAATTTCTACAAGTTCAATTACGCGGTTTTGCATTTTTGCGGATATGCGGTTTTGCATTTTGTTGATACCCGGTTTTGCACTNAGCTGTTTTTCATGGCAGAAATACACTCGGAGGTTTGCCATTGCCTGCCGAGGGACGACCGCTGTTAAGAAAAAACCTTTTTTCAATATTTTTGCGATGTTGCTTTGACCAGGGTTTGAACCCAGGCATTGTGGAGTGGAAGCGCGCACTGCTTACCATAATNCTACTCTCGTATAAATTCGGAAGGTGAGAAAACGACAAGGAAACAGCTACGGGGGATTTTCTTTGCGGTATTACTTCCCATTCATTGGAGAATCTTAGTTTGAAATGTTTGTCGCCACTTGGTGTATACCGTAGGGCTCGTATATCAGTTACTTTAGCAGCANGGTCGAGGTCGACAAAGAACGCCAGTCGTTTCTCTCTGTGCCAACTGACGACAATGGGAAATGCCCCGTGAAGCCAAGTTCTTATCCACTTGGTCTCCCCCTCTTCCTCTGCTACCACCAGCGGAATGCGAGTTTNAAAGAATTGAACTGTGTTAAAGCTTTTAAAGAACGTGTAACTAAGATAAGCTACGTCATATGGTTTTGGATTTCTTTCTAGATGATCTACATACTTCAATGTATTCTGCAGGAATACGGATATCTCTTTTCTTAAGTGCTCGTTCGATAGTGGAATGGATACAATCAACTTCCATTTGGGTATGGCCTACTTCAAGAAACTTTTGTTCAATAATTNTGTACTCCCGAATTGCATATTCAGTCCAAAGTTGCATTTGTTGGCCAGAGTGATTCTGCATTGGATTTCCATACCGACATTATTATCTTNTAAAAAATTACTGTAATTGGCTCCCCGGAACTATTATTTGGTACTAAATTTTTTTTTATCAAATCTACCCACACGCTGGAAAACTCTTCTGCATTTAATCTTCCTTCTGTTTCGTTCGACAAGTAACAATAATTACTTTGAGATATAAAAATTTAAAGCTTATCNTTGTTTGATGACAGGAGATACTTCGTCTTGTCTTCGTTGATCACCAAACCCAATCGCTTTGCTTCTTTACCCAACTTGGAAAAGGCAGGACAGACTTCGACGTTTTTGTTTCCGATGATATCGATGTCATTTTNTTGTATCGTCATGTGTTATTTTTCTTCACAAAACAATAACAACATTTTTACAACTGTCATGAAATATCATAACTTCACGACAAACACGACAAATACGACACCTTGTGAATTGCCCAAATATGTTGGATTTAGCAGTTGAATTTGAACTGACTGTACTTAGCAGCTTTACTCATCAAACAATATTTGACAATTATATTTTTATATTNAAATAAATGTTTGCTTGTGTTAGTATAAATGTATATTTGTGAACTATTACAAACAAACCACTGTCAAGTCACTCCAGGAGCGGTTTAAATTACAAATATTAAAAAAATTGAAATATAAAATAACCAAAAATTTTTCCCTGAACGTGATTGANATATGTGGTTTTATCGGAAGTTAACAAATGTAACGTGGCAACTCAGCTCATTTTCACATTTGTCGGTCCGAAATTGTAAAATTTTTGTCCATGACGCGCTAGGATTTTTGTACAGGTGGGTCAATGTACCTTGAACACCATTTGTATAAATACAAAAAAATTATATTATTTATTTTTTTATATTAAAAGCGTTTATAAAACTATATTAACATATATCCAAGGGTGATTTTTAATTTTTTTCATCCGTAAGCAAATCTTCAGTACCACAAAAAGATTCAACCACATCAAAGTAAAAGATATGCTATGTGCAAGCTAGTGCTATGTCCATATGTATGTATATGTCCATATGTATGTATGTCTGCATGTATGCGTGTAAATATGTCAACTCATGTGCTTCTAACCCATTTTAGCGCACATAGCTTTTTCGTTCCAGCTGTTAATATAACATGATTTTTTTAGTTAATTTTCAAAAGAGTTAAACGTATCGTCGAGAATGTGTTTACATGCAGAATTTCAAACGAAATATTATTATTCTCCAAATAAAATGTACGAGTATGGCTTTATTAAATGTTAACTTATGCGAAAACCTAAATATTTCGTCAACCTAGGGTTAATATTGATGGTTTCGTGGCAATTCGCAGAAATTTAATAGTTTGTCTGTGGATGGAGGACGGCGGGGGGAAGACGAAATCAGATCAATCGTACATATTTATGCACATATTTACATTTATAAATTCATACATATTTATGTGTTTTTCTTTTTGGATGAATGAAGAATTTCATATATGTAGCGATTTAGAAACTGTAATTTCAAGAATGTGCTGTGGCGCGTATTCTAGAAGCGGCGCAGCTTTTTTGGCATCTCTCCGTTTGTCTTGGTCCAATCCCGGACAGACCAGGCAAAACATTTTTTTTTTTGTTTTTTTTTTTTTTTAGTTGTCATATCCATATTCCATTTTAAATTTTACTATTAGCTTTGTTTAGAATAATATAAATGGACTAGCTATACCCTGCCACGCTTTGCTGTGGCATATTCCTGTTACATGGATGATAAATTATTAACGAAACAAAGCATACGTTTCATATGAGTTTGATTTTGTAATAAGTACTTGTGTGCACACAATATTCGTCGTGTTTCCATTCTCTGCATTGATATCAAGGATATCTGGTTTGCCGAAACGGGAACACGCAACATCTAAGAACCAATCTGCATCTCACTCTAAACCATACTTTTCCAAAGGATAACCTTGAGCAATAGTGATTGTGATTCCGAATGTCAATCGAATTCGGAACTGCAATCTTTAAAATTGAAATGGTGTATCGGTCGGAATCATGGGAATTCTTCACCTTTGAAAGGCCACGTAAAAATCTTTACTTACACTACGTTCTTCATCAATTTCCTAACTGCAAGTCGCGTACTGTTGCGGAGTTTTAGCTGATTAATATTCCGCAACGTTATAATTGGAACACCTATTTTCAAATCAGTATGTGGGGTCATCCCTGGAAGATCAATCGATTTCAAAAATTCCGTTGGATAATTAACTGATTCGTCTTCTTCCACAACGGTGTTTATCGACGCATATGTTATTGTTTAAGCGACTTATGCATTTCCCGCTTAAACAAAGAACAGCGAACACACAGACGCACTTGTTTTTAAAGGCACTTCGCTCGTGTTTAATTGGGTATGCATTTTTTATGCAATTCTCAAATATCTCTTCGCTGAACTTAGTGAAGTGATAAGTCGCTGGCATTTTCAGCTATGGTCAACGCTAACCCAGCTTGGCTATCACACGGTGCTTTGAGCATCACCCACACTCCACTCCCGGAGTAATTTTTGGCATGGTATTAAGCTACTGCTTACAAACCACACTGGGGCTCTGCACGAATGCATCCCTGGATAAATCCCAGCTCATTTCCCAGCAGCCTAAGGCAGCTAGAGCATGACTCCTCCAATGGAGTCCCACAATGAATACACGGTGAAACGGTCACATCTTGCGCTACCGCTTCATCACCCTACCCGCATATCTCTCTCTCTCTCTCTTTCTCTCTCGCATATCAGGTATATGCAAGAATGATAGAATACAGGATTGCGCCAATCGAGCTGAGAGCAACTGGTCGTGACGTCAAAATATACCAGAATGACAGAGCAAGACGAACTCGACAAGGAAAAGAAGAAGCGTCGCACAAAAGGCAGTATTGCCAAGTTTTGAATTTGAAAAAGCACCAAATTTTTATTGGTGTATTTTATGGACTTTATATGAATACATAATTTTATTGTCGATCAAATTAATAAAAATCAATGTTTATTGCACAACGGTCGATTTCTTCTGGCATGATTGAAGGTGCTGCACATATTTCGTTGTCGCTTATGATTGTCACTGTGCCAAGAATTTGTTTAAATTTTTGTAAAATTGCTTACCACACTTACGATTGCTATAAATTTTGCATCCATTTTTTTAAGATTCTCTAATTTGATGTCTTCAAACTAAAAACAAAAGCACCAAAAACGCACAAAGCACCAAATTCAAAAATTTTTGCGTTTTGAATACTCACTAAATTTGGTGCGAAAAGCATCAAGTTGGCAACAGAGAATGTAAACAACGGTATTTTATGACGTCACNACACCAATAAAAATTTGGTGCTTTTTCAAATTCAAAACTTGGCAATACTGCCTTTTGTCCGATGCTTCCTCTTTTTCTTGTCGAGTTCGTCGTGCTCTCTCATTCTAGTATTTATTGACGTCACGGCCAGTTGCTCTCAGCTCGATTGGCGCAATCTTGTATTCTATCATTCTTGACTCGCAAAGGTAATCCCTACCTCCTCATCTACTCTAACTCGACCACAACTCTAAACCTGGGCTCTAATCGTCACATACGATATCGGATTACTCGTCACGTAAAAACAAATTTTTCAGATTATGACATACGTGAACGTAGTCTTTGTCTCATTCAGCTTATACTGCCTGAGGTATCTCGTAATTTTCTTTCGTATGGTTTTCGATCGGTGAACGGATGTTACGATTTGAGTCCTGGTCTCCCGCTCTCCCTCAGCTAAACAGTTGTCACTTTGAATGCCGGATTGAATAACATTAGTGGTGTTCACCAAAGTGAGCAAGTGGCCTGGCAGTCTGGTAAAAGAGCAGACCAGCTCAAGCAACGACTGTTGTCAATACCACTCTTATTTAGTTGATAGACATCCTTATTCTTCGCAGCAAGAATAGCTCGTTCACTGAGCCTGTAATAAATTTTCTTAATTAAGAAACATTCTTTCCATCAGTTCTCCTTTTGATGTTCCTTAGTTACAAAAATTATCAGGCAATACAATTCGTCTTAATCTCTCGTTAGCTGGCAGCTTTCCGTTCCCAATGTCCAGTACTTGTCGCGAAAATCCCT
>NW_016159621.1:42843-81068 GCF_001687245.7 Rhagoletis zephyria
TCAAACAGGTAACAACCCTCATTAAAAATATTTTCGGCTGTAAGCTTTCTTAAAACTCTAAAGTTTAATACCCACATTGCAATATTTCATTTATTTTATCAATTTAACTGAGTTAAAATGTTCAAATAGGTTGCAACCCTGCTCAAAAATATTTCCAGCAGTCATCTTTTTTAAACCTCTTTATTTTGATACCTGTATTGTAATAAGTCAATTATTTTATAGATTAAATTTAGTTAACTTTTCAAACAGGTAACAACCCTCATCAAAAATATTTTCGGCTGTAAGCTTTCTTAAAACTCTAAAGTTTAATACCCAAATTGCAATATTTCATTTATTTTATCAATTTTACTGAGTTAAAATTTTCAAAAATAGCTGGCAACCCTCCTCAAAGATATTACCAGCAGTTATCTTTCTTAAACCTCTTTAATTTAATATCTATATTGTAATATATCATTTAGTTTATCAATTAAATTGCGCTAAATTTTTTAACAGGTGGCAATCCTCCTTTAAAATATTTTCGCCTGTGAGCCTTCTTTAAACTCTTTAGTTTTATACCTTGCAATATTTCATTTACTTTATCAATTTAACTGGGTTAAAACTTTTAAAATAGGCGGCAAACCCCCTAAAAAATATTTCCAGCAGTTATCTTTCTCAAACCTCTTTAATTTAATATCTATATTGTTATATATCATTTAGTTTATCAATTACATCGCGCAAAATTTTTTAACAGGTGGCAACCCTCCTTTAAAATATTTTCGACTGTAAGCCTTCTTAAAGCTCTTTAGTTTGACACCCACATGGCAATATTTTATTTATTTTATCAATTTGACTGAGTCAAAATTTTCAAATAGGTGGCAACACTCCTCAAAAATATTTCTAGCAGTTATCTTTCTTAACCCTCTTTAATTTGATACCAATATTGTAATATTTCATTTATTTCATCAGTGTAATTTAGTTAAACTTTGAACCAGGTGGCAACCCTAATGATACATATTTTCGGCTGTAAGGATTCTTAACACTTTAATTTAATACCCACATTGCAATATTTCATTAACTTAATCAACTTAACTGAGTGAAAATTCTCAAATAGGTGGCAACCCCCGTCAAAAATACTTTAACCAACTATCTTTCTTAAAGCTCTTTAATTTGATACCCATACTGCAATAATTTATTTATTTTATCAATATATTTGGGTTTAAAAATTTTCAAATAGGTGGCAACCCTCCAGTTTTTTGCGATATCATTGGTTCTGGTATTATAAAGAACAATAAAAAAAAATATTATTCAAATCGGTTCAGCCGTTCTCGAGTTTTGACGACCGTGACATACGAACACAACATTTTTATTAATATAGATTAGTAGGCGAATCCAATTTTTATTCCCATTTTTAGAAAGCGCAAATATGTATATGTTCTTACATAAAAAATTATTTCATAAGTAGGTAATTTTAAACACACATATGGACACACACTGGACTACAAAGATGCGTACCAATTTTTTTTTCTAAAGATGCTGATTAAAAAGTTAGAAAATTTTATGAAATTTTGCAGAATTTTAATAATTTTCGCACAACGTCTGAAACTTGGATTTATGTACATACGTAGGTATATGGTTTTTGTTAAGTAATCAGATATACTTTCATAAAAAATATTCAACTAAAACAACAGCTAAAGAAAAATAACCAAAACTAGCAAAATGTCGCGTCCCAGTTTATGTACATATATATATGTACATATTTGGTTCGCTGTACGTATGTAAAACTTTTTATAGATATTAAATTCAAAGGAAGGGGCGGCAGTGGGATAAGTGTTTCTACTAAATATCATCTGAAACTCATAAAATTATAAACATAGCGAAAAAGGATCAGCCGCGGGCAAAATTTGTTTGTGTACATATGTATGTATTGTAATGTATACGAAAATTTTATTCATTTATTCATGTGCATAATTAAGTAAAAAAATAAAAAAAATTACAAAAAAGTTTCAAACGAAGATTTGGCAGTTTTTCGTTTTTTATAAGCAGCTTCTTTAAACATGCATGTTGCCAGATGTTTCTGGCAAAACACATACTTATTGTTGCTAAACATTATTTTCTGTATTTCTACGTCGGAATTTAACAGTATTTTTTGCGTTCCAAATGCCTCTGTTAAATTCCATGCAATGACATTAGTAAAATGTTAAATTACATACTAAACGATTTCCACTGAGTAGTTTACACCTTCTCGTTCTTAAATGTTCTCTGGTATGCCCTTCGCCACTTGCAAGCTGCTTTTAAGGGAATTTATCTATGCTCGCGCGAGCGAAAGATGGATGCAAACTGCGACCTGTCGAATTTCTAGGCAAACTTGGCCTAAGTGGGATCGAAGAAAGTCCCAATTCTATACTCTCTAAAGGGAGGATATCTCTCATGCAGAACGACTCGGAGTGCCTTACTATAGATGCTGCAGAAGTTGCAAGAATTATGAGGAGGAGGGGATAGTTCTTCACCTTCTCTGTAAATGCCCGGCATTATCGAGAAGCAGTCTGCGCTCTCTGGGGTCACCTTTCTTTAATGACCTTGACAAATTGGGAGATTGGAACCCTAGATGCCTGGCGAGTTTCGCCAAGGATTCAAAATGGTCTAGTAAGGGGGAGTCAAAACAACGGGCCTTCATTTCATGGCCTATGTGTGTTCCTGCGCAGCAGTGGCAGCCACATCTACCTACCTACCTAATAAATATGTGAAAAGTATGCAAAAATGCAATTGCCAAACTAGTTGGTGACTTGCTGTCGGCATTTCAAAGGGTCTTATGGTCGAAAAAATCAACTTTTTCTTTTTTACCAATTCTTACTGTATCTGCTACGCTATCGTCAATGCAACAAACCGCAGTTTTCTAGCTGCCTTAGTTTTTTTCACAAATTCACGAACACATTGACCAAAAAACATAACGTACATATACATACATTGCACTTGTTAACTTCACACATGTTTTTCCCGAAAACTTATTTTTGGGTTTTATGAACATTTATCCTTTAAAATGTGTTGCATGGTCAGTTTTCACTGCAATACTCGTATTATTTGTAATTAATGGGGCATATTGATTATCAAAATAAAGTCGACACTAAAGTTAGTTACAGCTTTTTGACATAACTTTCAATAGAGTCTCTGTGAAAAGGCGACTTTCTTCTATAACATATGAATATGCGCCAACAGTTTTGTAGTCAAATGCAAATGCATTTCCCACGCTAGCGCATATGTATGTATGTATGTACTTCCATATGCACCTACATATGTATGTACATACTCCAAAATCATTTACTGATAACTTTCTTACATATGTACGTACATATTAGGGATGTTGCGAATGTGGAATTTTAGACATCCGCGGATGCGAATGCGGATGTCAAGTATTTTTAAGAAACAATTAGAATCTAGCAGAATGGCGAGATCGTTGTTTAAACAGCACTTACAAGCTTTTCTGAAGCTTTTTAAAAATATTTCTTCATTCTCATTCCTTTGGCTGTTTCAGAATTTGGGGAATCTGTAACTTTGTCAGCGTTGTTTGATATTAGCTTTTGTAATTCATTTTTAATACTTTCTTCTGCGACTGGTTTGAAAAATTTGTGCTTATAGCGAGCCTAAAAAGGATTCTTCATTCTCATTCCTTTGGCTGTTTCAGAATTTGGGGAATCTGTAACTTTGTCAGCGTTGTTTGATATTAGCTTTTGTAATTCATTTTTAATACTTTCTTATGCGACTGGTTTGAAAAATTTGTGCTTATAGCGAGCCTAAAAAGGATTCTTCATTGTCATTCCTTTGGCTGTTTCAGAATTTGGGGAATCTGTAACTTTGTCAGCATTGTTCGATATTAGTTTTTGTAATTCATTTTTAATACTTTCTTCTGCGACTGGTTTGAAAAATTTGTGCTTATAGCGAGCCTATTAGGATATGGAAAAGGAATAAAATTTTGAACAAAATTCTGTTTTTAAAGTCGTGGCTGCCCGCCGAATCGGATCAGAATATTGTTATTAAAAAAACGCCGCGTTTTTTTAGAATCTTTTTTATCTCAATTAGTTACGTAATTCTTATCTAATTAAAGGTTCGACCTATAGCTTTTTAATTGTTTGAGCATCAATTCTTTTTATAGCCAGGCATTGATCATTTCTGCTGGAAATTCCTATTGGAGGAGCTTACTCTTTGACCTTAAATAGCAAAGAAAGGACAGTTTTACCACAGGAGTTTTTAGCCAAGGATCCAATGTATATCCCTATGAAAAAAATATTGCCCGACAAGTAAACAAAATTACTGTTTTTTAAATTTTTGCTAAAAATAAATCCCCCAAAGAGCGCCATTTGAAATTATTGAAACGAATATATGTATGTAACATCAAAAGCAAATCACGAAAATTTGGTTAAGAATTACAGTGCACACTTTTTTCTTTTGTTCTAGTAGTTTTTTTAAGATTTCACACTGGCCGGAACTTAAATTTTTTTGGCATAAATTCTAAAAAGAAAATTATAATATTAAAACTTGGTACATATGTTCTTCATGCTATTGACAAGCCACACGCCCTGCCTTCCCCTCTCCCAATGCTGTCGGCATTTCAAAGGGTGTTTTGGTCGAAAAAATGCCTTTTCCTTTTTTACCAATTCTTACTGTAGCTGCTACGCTATCGTCAATGCAACAAACCGCAGTTTTCTAGCTGCCTTAAGCAGGGATCACACGATTTGTACATTTGTACACAAAATTCCAGATTTAAATTTGTCCACCTTTGCGCATTTGGATAGCGATGTACAAATGATTTGTTTTGCGATCAGGCGATTTGGCTGCCAAAGATCCAAATGATTTGGCACACGTTTGCGCACAGCAGTAAAGTGACAAATATTGTCTACATTCATTCACACGATTTAACCATTTGGTCATAAATACTTAAACAGCTGATCCGGCGTCAACCATACTTTTGCATTTATGATTTCGTGAGATTTGAAGTGAAATAAACAAAAATAATATATACGCATAGGTACTCAGAATTTTTAATACACCCTCAAAATCTGGGCTGAAGGTAAGAAACGCGTTTTTCATAGGTTGAAGCATATACTTGCTCGTAACTTTATTTCTGTATGCCATTTAAGAGAAAACATTTCATGGTTTACAACCATTTATAAATGGTTAATTTGTCTTGAGAAATGTTGGAGCAATATTACAAAATATTTAAAAAGTTTTAATTTTTTTATTTTAAATTACGTCTTGTCCGGCTTTTTAGTTCACTAGTATATAAATATATATCGTCGTTTAAAGTACAAAACCGCGTATCAACAAAATGTAAAGCCGCGTATGTGAAGTTTTAGAAATTATTTTCTAGAGTGTAAAAACACTCATATTTCAAAATGGTTCTCTTTTTTATAAAGAAATCGCATTTCTGCCTACTATAATTCCGGACGAATGGATAAGGATTGAGCCAAGAGCTTGTGTGAGCAAATCCAATTTTTGGCAGCCAATGTCAGTTACGCAGTTTTGCAGAATGACGATACGCGGTGTTGTACTTTAAACGACGATATGTATATGCAGACCCCATCAAACCATCAATAAAATTTATCCCATGATGTGATATCTCATTTAAATTTTAGTACTTAGAAAAAGTACAGAACATTTGGGTCAAAGTCGAATGTCTCAGCCAAACCGTAATTGATTTTCAAAATTTATAGCTAATTAAAAACAAAACTGCTTACGGCTTCGTTCTTATATATGTACATTAAAGTGGCCCTTATTTTTGAAAATCGGAAATTTGCGGGTGCTACACCTTGAAATGGTTACCGTTATTGAAAAAGTAATTCCCTAAAAATTTTGGCTCAATTAATCAAGTCTAACCCGTGCCACAAATGGGTCGAAGTTGAAATAACGACAGTATCACTTTGCGTCAGTGCTGCCTTTGGCTAGCCACCTTATTAGCGGCCTTTGCACGGTTATTGTATAAAACATAGCAATATGCAAAACAAAATTATTCCTGTTCACCCCATCATTCATAATTAAATGGACAACTAATTTTTAAGCAAAACACAAAACCGACAAATTTAAGATTATCGTTAATTTCTTCATGATCCAATGGTCGAATTTAACCCAAATTAGTATGGGACCACTTGTGGGGTAACACCTTTCCTCCAAAAAAAGAATTTTAGAAATCGGTTAACGTGGTCCAAATTTATGCGGTAAAATACGTTAAAAAAAATATTCCGACGGATTGATAATTGATAGCCTTCGCCTTTTTGTGAAGTTGATTAAAAATAAGTTTGATTTCGTTCCTTTAAAATATGTATGTATATTTAGGACTTTTTACATGTACGAATAAGTAGATAATAACGCACAGAACCACTATACATGGTTCATAATTCCAACACGTTTGTGACATGGGTTAGTCTGGGTCAATTGAATTTATATTAAATGATAAATATTTTCTCCTTATGTGTAAAAATTTCAGGGGGTAGCACCTCAAAAAACTAAAAAACAAAAATTTTGAATATACATACCTTTCATTTCATTTCATTTTAAGCTAGAAAACGCGGTTTTGTACATTTATCAGTTTTGAATTACTATTTTTCATTAAATTTTAAAGATCGAACATGTCGCGAGAAAAGGATTTATAGGCCTTTAAAATGATGTATAATAATCTATTGTCATACTTGGATTGTCGGGATTTTCATTGAGCAAATAATAAAAATTTATATTTTCTTATTTTTTTAAGTTTTGACGATACCTTATTTCAACAATTACAAAATATGTAGTACAATTAAACTGATAAATCTACAAAACCATATTATCTGACCTAAAATGACAAGTCGCGAACTGTAAATGATTTTTAAAAAACCAATAAAAAAAGGCAATAACATTTCTCATAAAAAGGAAGGAAATTAGGGGTTAGGGCCTTGAAATAAAAAAATTAATATAAATTCGATGGGCACCCTATGTATGTATGCTAGTAAACAAAATAGTCGGGCAAGTCGTAATTTAAAATGAAAAAATATTAAAAATTAGAAGTTTGCATATACTCTGTAAGATTCCTTTCAGTGATCGGACTTCTACCACATTGTTGTAGATCAAACCATCTTGAGCATCTACCACATCTACCACACAAGGTCTGAAATCTACCACATATTCGCGTTTTGAGTAGTTTTTTGTCAACAAAATTTTCTTAATTTTAAGAGCAAAAATTGTCCAACACTAAACACTAACAGGCAGAATGGGATTATAAAATAAACTGTAAAATAGAAAATTTTCTCAATATTCAATTTTTCGACATCAAACGTGGTGTTATTGTGTTAAATTGCAAAATATATAATTTATAAAAAGAATTAATAGCGAAAATGATAAAAACCGGCGATTTTTGTTAAAGGATTAGAAAATTTCAGTGCATCTCAAATTTCTAAAGCATTGTTTACTTTTACTTGAGAATTGTCAAAATCGGCAAATCCCAAGTAGCATTTCTGGAACGAGCCACATTTGTTCGCTACATCGTGATGTGATAAAAAGAAACGCTGGCAGCACTCCGCAAGGTTGCAGAAATCTTTCAAACTATGTAATATACTGTCAAGGAAAAAAATTGCCAAACTCAACGCAATTTTTATCAACTTCAATCTTGCACTTTATTATACTAAAATTAATTTGGTTTTAGATTCTAATTAAAATGTTTGCAATTTAGGTGAAATCTTGCAGATTTGTTTTAATTTTTGTAAAAAGTTTGATCCAAAACCTGAGATCTACCACATTTTTTTGAAATCTGCCACATTTTTTCCAGATTCTACCACACAAATTTTTGTTTNTAAAAAAATTAATATAAATTCGATGGGCACCCTATGTATGTATGCTAGTAAACAAAATAGTCGGGCAAGTCGTAATTTAAAATGAAAAAATATTAAAAATTAGAAGTTTGCATATACTCTGTAAGATTCCTTTCAGTGATCGGACTTCTACCACATTGTTGTAGATCAAACCATCTTGAGCATCTACCACATCTACCACACAAGGTCTGAAATCTACCACATATTCGCGTTTTGAGTAGTTTTTTGTCAACAAAATTTTCTTAATTTTAAGAGCAAAAATTGTCCAACACTAAACACTAACAGGCAGAATGGGATTATAAAATAAACTGTAAAATAGAAAATTTTCTCAATATTCAATTTTTCGACATCAAACGTGGTGTTATTGTGTTAAATTGCAAAATATATAATTTATAAAAAGAATTAATAGCGAAAATGATAAAAACCGGCGATTTTTGTTAAAGGATTAGAAAATTTCAGTGCATCTCAAATTTCTAAAGCATTGTTTACTTTTACTTGAGAATTGTCAAAATCGGCAAATCCCAAGTAGCATTTCTGGAACGAGCCACATTTGTTCGCTACATCGTGATGTGATAAAAAGAAACGCTGGCAGCACTCCGCAAGGTTGCAGAAATCTTTCAAACTATGTAATATACTGTCAAGGAAAAAAATTGCCAAACTCAACGCAATTTTTATCAACTTCAATCTTGCACTTTATTATACTAAAATTAATTTGGTTTTAGATTCTAATTAAAATGTTTGCAATTTAGGTGAAATCTTGCAGATTTGTTTTAATTTTTGTAAAAAGTTTGATCCAAAACCTGAGATCTACCACATTTTTTTGAAATCTGCCACATTTTTTCCAGATTCTACCACACAAATTTTTGTTTGTCCGATCACTGATTCCTTTGCCATTTCTTAAGATAAATTATCAATTTAAACATTGTTGTAAGCAGCGAAATGTCTTATCTTGAACCACATATATATATACGTATCTTTCACTGGGTAAACAGAAATAAAGTTACGAGCAAGTATACCTGTGCGTCACTCTTTGACAAACGCGGTGTTTGACTTTAATCCCAGATTTNAAAATTAGAAGTTTGCATATACTCTGTAAGATTCCTTTCAGTGATCGGACTTCTACCACATTGTTGTAGATCAAACCATCTTGAGCATCTACCACATCTACCACACAAGGTCTGAAATCTACCACATATTCGCGTTTTGAGTAGTTTTTTGTCAACAAAATTTTCTTAATTTTAAGAGCAAAAATTGTCCAACACTAAACACTAACAGGCAGAATGGGATTATAAAATAAACTGTAAAATAGAAAATTTTCTCAATATTCAATTTTTCGACATCAAACGTGGTGTTATTGTGTTAAATTGCAAAATATATAATTTATAAAAAGAATTAATAGCGAAAATGATAAAAACCGGCGATTTTTGTTAAAGGATTAGAAAATTTCAGTGCATCTCAAATTTCTAAAGCATTGTTTACTTTTACTTGAGAATTGTCAAAATCGGCAAATCCCAAGTAGCATTTCTGGAACGAGCCACATTTGTTCGCTACATCGTGATGTGATAAAAAGAAACGCTGGCAGCACTCCGCAAGGTTGCAGAAATCTTTCAAACTATGTAATATACTGTCAAGGAAAAAAATTGCCAAACTCAACGCAATTTTTATCAACTTCAATCTTGCACTTTATTATACTAAAATTAATTTGGTTTTAGATTCTAATTAAAATGTTTGCAATTTAGGTGAAATCTTGCAGATTTGTTTTAATTTTTGTAAAAAGTTTGATCCAAAACCTGAGATCTACCACATTTTTTTGAAATCTGCCACATTTTTTCCAGATTCTACCACACAAATTTTTGTTTGTCCGATCACTGATTCCTTTGCCATTTCTTAAGATAAATTATCAATTTAAACATTGTTGTAAGCAGCGAAATGTCTTATCTTGAACCACATATATATATACGTATCTTTCACTGGGTAAACAGAAATAAAGTTACGAGCAAGTATACCTGTGCGTCACTCTTTGACAAACGCGGTGTTTGACTTTAATCCCAGATTTTGAGGGTGTGTTTAAAATTCTGAGTAAGCAGATTTTACTGCTTGAATAGACCTACAACAAGTGTGAACCTCGAAAAAACTATATAAATTTTTTTTGTCGCACAGTGTAATTTAGATCGTCTTTGATAATCTGTATATCGTCGTTTAAAGTACAAAACCGTGTATCAACAAAATTCAAAGCCGCCTATGTGAGGTAGCATAAACTATTATCTAGATAGTGAAAATACTCATATTTAAAAATGGTTCTCTTTTTTATAAAGCAATCGCATTTCTTGATAGTATATGTCAGGACGAATGGATAAGGATTGAGCCAATAGNCGAAATGTGTTTCGCAAACCCAATTGCTGCGAACGGCGACGAATCGACATTTCACGGTCTTCAGCAACACTCTCAGAAACAGACGCAATATTCTCTTCTGTACGCACTGTACGCATTCGTGTGGTTGGTTTAATGTCCAATAAAGTAAACTGAGTGCGAAACTTGGTCACAATCGCATTAATTGTTTGCTCACTTGGTCGATTATGTAGACCATAAATCGGACGTAAAGCGAACCGAACACTGATTTTGGTAATAAAATTCAATGATTTGCAAGCGTTGCTCGTTAGTAAGTCTATTCATGATGAAATGTCAAAGCATACTGAGCATCTTTCTCTTTGACACCATGTCTGAAATCCCACGTGATCTGTCAAATACTAATGCATGAAAATCCTAACCTCAAAAAAATCACCCGTTATATATATGTGTATAGCCAGCAAAAACTGCGGAAGGAGATCCGAAAACTGAAAGAAAGGTGATTAGAAAAGTGCCACGAAGGGTTGTGTAACGAATACTTTTCCGGTTGGTTTTCTGAAATTTTTCATTCTGAACTTCACGTATGCTTTTTCATAGTTAATTATACTCAGAAATTAATTATACTTTTATAAATACTTTTTAATATGTTCGTCTGCCGGCATAAGAACCTGGGACCTCATAAAAGCTTACAAATAGTGGCACGCTTCTCTGCACACTCAGCTACTGTCGAATACGTATACGTTTTCAAATGTTCAGTTTGAGCCAATGTTTTAAAATTATTGTTTTCAAATATCGTGATATTTTTCGGTAGTTTTCGGATACGAATATTTTATTAAATATTAAAATTTTACCAAAATTTGAAAATACAAAGGTTCACAAGCACGAAATGGCAATACCGCTCAACAATATTTGTATATTTGTCACTGGCATTTGTCATCAAGTGGCAAATCAGATATTTGGTCATTTGTGTAATTTTTATTTGGCTTATGTAGCAGCATTGCGTTCACACGATTTGGCCACCAGGGTTGTTTCTAATTTGCTACAAGAAGGCAAATATTTGGCTTTTCTGATAAATGACAAACGTAATTTAAGAGTTTTATGAACATTTATCCTTTAAAATGTGTTGCATGACCAGTTTTAACTGCAATACTCGTATTATCTATATGTATGTATATAAATACGCCACAAGAAAATTTTGCAATTCCTTTTTTGAAGGCACCGTTCGCTCGATTTCAATGAAACATACACCGATTTAAAGGATATAACTTCCTCTAATCCAGAAATGTTAATCCCGATATATAGGGGGCGTGGCATCTTACATATATACTAAAATGTGAAAACCACTAAATCTCCAAAAACAATTATGCTGGGGAACTAAAACTTAGCACAGATGCAAAGATTGTAAATATCCTACTTACGGCGAAAAGTGGTAGATTTTGGAAAATGAGGCGTGGCAACTCCCATACAAATTGAAATTATCCTATTGTTTTTCTCTGGAACCGCATATGCTAACATCCTAAAATTTGACACAGCCACATATGCCATCAATACCGTATTTACGGCTAAAAGTGGTGAATAATGTAAATGGGGGCGTGGCACCGCCCATACAAACTGAAATTCTCATATCGCTTATCTATGGAACCGCTTATGCTAACGTCCTGAAATTCGACACAGCCACATATGCTCTCAATGCCGTACTTAAGGCGAAAAGTGGTAGATTTTGGAAAAGGGGGCGTGGCTCCTCCCATACAAACTGAAATTCTCATATCGCTTTTTTCTGGGACCGCTTATGTAAACGTCCTGAAATTTTACACAGCAACATATGCTATCAATGCCGTATTTACGGCTAAAAGTGGTAAATAATGGAAAAGAGGGCGTGGCACCGCCCACACAAACTGAAATTCTCATATCGCTAATCTCAGGAACCGCTTATGCCAACGTCCTGAAATTTGACACAGCAACATATGCTATCAAGGACGTACTTACGGTAAAAAGAAATGTTTATCCCGATACATAGTGGGCGTGGCATCTGACATATAGACAAAAATGTGAAAACCACTATATCTCTAAAACTAATTATGCTGGGGAACTGAAACTTAGCACAGATGCATAGATTGTAAATACCCTATGTACGGCGAAAAGTGGTAGATTTTTGAAAAGGGGCGCGGCACCGCCCCTTACAGCCTGAAATTCTCATATCGCTTATCTCTGGAACCGCTTATGCCACCGTCCTGAAATTCGACACAGCCACATATGCTATCAATGCCGTAGTTACGGCGAAACGTGGTAGATATTGGTAAAGGGGGGCGTGGTACCTCCCATACAAACTGCAATCTCATATCGCTTATCTCTGAAACTGCTAATGCTAACTTCCTGAAATTTGACACAGCCACATATGCTATCAATACCGTACTTACGGCGAAAATTGCTAGATTTTGGAAAAGGGGGCGTGGCACCGCCCATACAAACTGAAATTATCATATTGTTTTCCTCTGGAACCGCTTATGCTAAGGCCTTGAAATTTTACCCAGCTATTTACCCTATAAATAACGCGCTTAAGGCTTAAGATATTGGAAAAGGGGGCGAGGGACCTCCCATACAAGCTGAACTTCGCATTTCGCTTATCTGTGTAACGGCTTGCTAACGTTCTGAAACTTGACACAGCTGCTTATGGATCATTACCGAACTTATGGCGAAAAGTGGTGCGTATTCGAAAGGGGGATTAGGTACCTCGCATAAGAATGCAATTTCCATACCGCTTATATCTAGAACCACTTATGATAGATAAGGTAATGGAATTTGATACACGTACATCTACATATATACATACATCTAAAATGGCAAAAATCATTTAATTGGGAACCATTTCCTACCAGATTTCTAAATCGCATTGGATGATTGTTATTTTGTGTAATAATTTTTGAAAGGATCAGGGTGTTTGTCTTCCATTAAGTGGCGGAGGGATTGAGAGTAGAGATGGGCATGGGACTAAATATTAAGTTCCGATCCCGCCCATCCCGAAATTGAATTTTTAACTTCTGAATCCGCTCATCCCGACGTTTTTCACAATTGTACCGCGAGCCCGGGGGCCACGAAATCTATCTCTAAAAAAATGCACATGTCTTTCAAATTAATTTTAAATAAAAAAATTTTATGAAAGATCTGGCATCCTCCAATTATTTTGTTTTGCTTTGCTGTTCGTTTTCGTCTCAACAAAACATAAAAAGTGCATATTTTATAAAAAAAAATCAAGGAAGATTTTCTGAATTTGCGGAAGTTGCGGTTTTATCGGGAGTATCGGGAAAGGATTTTAATCCCGTTCCGTCTGTTAAATTTTTACAGACCTTCGCGATACCGCCCATCTTGAATCAGTACTGTGGGTCCCGATATTCCGGGCCCATCTCTAATTGAGAGCTATCCTTAAAATGTATGGTCAGATTTTCTTCATCTTTAGAACACATAATAGCCACATAAAATTCGGGGCAGATCAGTAGTCCAATCATGTGATGCAAAAATATTGGGCTTTATGCCCAATCTTGACAAAAACCCGTGTAAAACCGCCGCTAGAGAAGGAAAGATTATATTTTGTTTTACACCTTCGAGGTACTCAACCTCCACCGATTCTGATGAAAAGAATGAGGAGTTTATGCAGATGTTGGCAATTTAGTTTCAAGGGGCTCTCAGACCAATATAATCGAAAAAAGTACTTACACTCTGAATTGGTATTTGTTTAACATGATAGTCAGTGAGAAACCGTTAGGCATCTCATCTATACATACATATACATACAAATGCCTATTTTTTGTAAATGAAAATTGAGGTTGCTTTCTCGGTATAATTTCGAAAGCTTCTAAGAAATTTGATTTAAAGTTTTCCTATAAATTCGCTATGAATTTTGGTGGTGGACTTCAAAATCGTCATTACCATAAAGGAGTCAATATTGGTGATAAGCAAAATTTAAAAGTGCATCAAAAAATGTCGAATTTCGACAACTGGGCGATACTAGTTTGTAATTAATGGGGCATATTGATTATCAAAATAAAGTCGACACTAAAGTTAGTTACAGCTTTTTGACATAATTTTCAATAGAGTCTCTTTGAAAAGGCTCCAACTAACTTTAAAGTCGACTTTCTTCTATTACATATGAATATGCGCCATATGTATGTACTTCCATATGCACCTTCATATGTATGTACATACTCCAAAATCATTTACTGATAACGTTCTTACATACGTAGGTACATATTAGGGATTTTGCGAATGTGGAATTTTATACATACGCGGATGCCAATGCGGATGTCCAGTATTTTTAAGAAACAATTAGAATCTAGCAGAATGGCGAGATCGTTGTTTAAACAGCACTTACAAGCTTTTCTTTTACTTTTTAGTTTTTGTAATTCATTTTTAATACTTTCTTCTGCGACTGGTTTGAAAAATTTGTGCTTATAGCGGCTTATTAGGATATGGAAAATAAGTTATTATTTTCCAGGAATGTTATCGATAAGTTCCATTTTCCACATCGTTTCCAGCATTCTTAAAAGCCATCCCTTGAAGGTATGCAACAATTATCGCACATGTATCGTCTGCACCAAATCGTAAATCTTCGTTGTTTCGATAAATTTTCGTCGCCCAAAACGAAGATGTGTATAATAAATAGTGAATTAAACAAATAAAGNAAAAAAAATCAAGGAAGATTTTCTGAATTTGCGGAAGTTGCGGTTTTATCGGGAGTATCGGGAAAGGATTTTAATCCCGTTCCGTCTGTTAAATTTTTACAGACCTTCGCGATACCGCCCATCTTGAATCAGTACTGTGGGTCCCGATATTCCGGGCCCATCTCTAATTGAGAGCTATCCTTAAAATGTATGGTCAGATTTTCTTCATCTTTAGAACACATAATAGCCACATAAAATTCGGGGCAGATCAGTAGTCCAATCATGTGATGCAAAAATATTGGGCTTTATGCCCAATCTTGACAAAAACCCGTGTAAAACCGCCGCTAGAGAAGGAAAGATTATATTTTGTTTTACACCTTCGAGGTACTCAACCTCCACCGATTCTGATGAAAAGAATGAGGAGTTTATGCAGATGTTGGCAATTTAGTTTCAAGGGGCTCTCAGACCAATATAATCGAAAAAAGTACTTACACTCTGAATTGGTATTTGTTTAACATGATAGTCAGTGAGAAACCGTTAGGCATCTCATCTATACATACATATACATACAAATGCCTATTTTTTGTAAATGAAAATTGAGGTTGCTTTCTCGGTATAATTTCGAAAGCTTCTAAGAAATTTGATTTAAAGTTTTCCTATAAATTCGCTATGAATTTTGGTGGTGGACTTCAAAATCGTCATTACCATAAAGGAGTCAATATTGGTGATAAGCAAAATTTAAAAGTGCATCAAAAAATGTCGAATTTCGACAACTGGGCGATACTAGTTTGTAATTAATGGGGCATATTGATTATCAAAATAAAGTCGACACTAAAGTTAGTTACAGCTTTTTGACATAATTTTCAATAGAGTCTCTTTGAAAAGGCTCCAACTAACTTTAAAGTCGACTTTCTTCTATTACATATGAATATGCGCCATATGTATGTACTTCCATATGCACCTTCATATGTATGTACATACTCCAAAATCATTTACTGATAACGTTCTTACATACGTAGGTACATATTAGGGATTTTGCGAATGTGGAATTTTATACATACGCGGATGCCAATGCGGATGTCCAGTATTTTTAAGAAACAATTAGAATCTAGCAGAATGGCGAGATCGTTGTTTAAACAGCACTTACAAGCTTTTCTTTTACTTTTTAGTTTTTGTAATTCATTTTTAATACTTTCTTCTGCGACTGGTTTGAAAAATTTGTGCTTATAGCGGCTTATTAGGATATGGAAAATAAGTTATTATTTTCCAGGAATGTTATCGATAAGTTCCATTTTCCACATCGTTTCCAGCATTCTTAAAAGCCATCCCTTGAAGGTATGCAACAATTATCGCACATGTATCGTCTGCACCAAATCGTAAATCTTCGTTGTTTCGATAAATTTTCGTCGCCCAAAACGAAGATGTGTATAATAAATAGTGAATTAAACAAATAAAGTCAACATAAAAAGTTAATTTTAGGACGCCAAAAATATCGCAAAATATAATGGGCATAATCAAAAATAAATTTAAACTAAGCTAGCTTGTTATTTATGTTAATTTTGCCATTTACTTTTCATTCCACCGTCTCATCGGCAACCGATTTGAAACCGCAAAAATTTTCCGATTTGCGAATATTGGAGCACGTAATTTTGCGATTTGAAAACTAAAACGGCAAATTTTTGTGAATTCGGAAACGGGAGCCCGGCCGAAAATTCTGTTTTTAAAGTCGTGGCTGCCCGCCGAGTCGGATCAAAATCAATTGATCATTTCTGCTGGAAATTCCTATTGGAGGAGCTTACTCTTTGACCTTAAATAGCAAAGAAAGGACAGTTTTACCACAGACGTTTTAGGCCAAGGATCCAATGTATATCCCTATGAAAAAAATATTGCCCGACAAGTAAACAAAATTACTGTTTTTTAAATTTTTGCTAAAAATAAATCCCCCAAAGAGCCCCATTTGAAATTATTGAATATGTATGTAACATCAAAAGCAAATCACGAAAATTTGGTTAATAATTACAGTGCACATTTTCTTCTTTTGTTCTAGTGGTTTTTTTAAGATTTCACACTGGCCGGAACTTAAATTTTTTTGGCATAGATTCTAAAAACAAAATTCTAATTTTCAAACTTGGTACATATGTTCTTCATGCTATTAACAAGCTATGGTAAAACGTTTGCGCCGATTACATAACCCGTACGCCCCGCCTTCCCCTCTCCCCATGTATAACATTGCTTTTGAACGATATCCTTTTTCAAACCTTTTTTTAAAACTTGCTTAAACCCCTTTAGTGTGGCAACCATATTGTGATACATATTTCAATTACCTAATCGCCACAATTCAAGTTGAATTTGCTTGTTCAAGCATGTTGCAACCCTACTAAATATAGTTCTGAATAAAGCTTTTCAAACGTGTTTCGATTGATACCAGTCTGCTCCAAACACCACAAAAGTAGCTTAAATATTCAAACTGAAGATTTCGTAGCACTCTTTCGTTTCGACTTTTCAAGGGGGCAACCCTTACGAAAAAATAAAAATGTATTGCACATCTATAGGCCAAGCTGTGACACCTTATTTTTTGTAAATCTAATGAGCTGTGCAAATCTGATGTCATTAAAAAAATATTCATATGTATATGGAAAGTAGTAATTTTTAAAAGGTGGCAACCCTACTAAAACAAATAAAACCTTATTTTTTCATTTCATTTCATTTCATTTATTAATTCATTTTTGTACATGTGAGACAAATGTCCCTTAAAGTACATCGACTCAAGGTAGACTGTATAATATAAGTACATTCTAAAATAACCTTTTTACAGTAGATTATTTACAATATTATTATAAACGGAGAGCTTTAGTTGCAAAGAAAAGAAAGAAGACATAGAAAAGGGGAAGTAGGAGAAAGAGCAAGGATTAGAGAAGCCATTAGGAGAAGAAAGTTTGCATTGTTTGCTTGAAGCGTTTCGCATCCTTAATAATTTTAACAGCTGGTGGAAGAGAGTTCCACAGCTGAACAGCATTAATAAAGAACATTCGAGAGGTAACGAGATGCGTACACCTAGGGATTATAATATTTACCACACGTTCACATTTCCCAAATTTTAACTTTTGAAACAAGTATTCCGGTTTTGCAGAATAAATCAGCTTGTGAATGAAGATAAGGTTTCTTATCTTAAGATAGTTTTCTAGGGTGTTGTCGAGTATTTGTCTAGTATAAACAGAGATGTGTTCATATTTCCGTTTCGAAAAAACAAACCGCGCTGTATTATATAAGGCTTTTTGCATATTCAACATTGATGTTTGGTCGAGTTTGGAGTACAATACCTCGCTATATGTGATTTGTGGAACTATAAGCATCTTCACTAATCTGAGTTTTACATCCTTCGTTAATAAATACGCAGTGCGATATAATGTCCTTAACACGTTATATAATTTACAAACCGAATAGTTTATATGGTCAGAACAGTTCATCTTTGCATTTACCTTAAAACCAAGATTAGTCACAACCTGGTTTATATTAACGCCATCAAGCATAATCGGTGAAAGACCACTCAGGTTATGTTCTTCTTTAGATATGGCTAAAGCCTTGGTTTTCAGTGTATTTAGCTGTCAGTTATTTGATCGCGCCCAGTTAGATATACGTAACAGATCTTCATTTATTCTACAGACTAGATCTTCTGACAATTCGATGGGCCGCGATAAATATATTTGCGTATCATATGCATATAGATGTATTGTTACATTGCGGCAGCAATGCAGTATGTCGTTTATAAAGATACAAAATAGTATTGGACCCAATATCGAACCTTGAGGTACTCCAGACGTAACACGTTTTAGGCCAGATACTCTTTTCCCACACTGTACTTGTTGCAGACGATCAGATAGATAACTTTTCATAAGTTTTATTGCAAAGCTGCTGAAACCAAACATTTTTTTTTAATTTCAACAGCAGTAGTTTATGGTCAATTGTATCAAAAGCCTTGCTAAAATCCAACGACGCCATGATTGTTAAGTGGTTTTGGTCATATGCAGGACGAATAACTTCAAATATTTTTAACATAGCTGTAGTGAAACTGTGACGTGCGTGGAAACTAGACTGATTTTCCGTTAAAAATTTATTTTCATTGAGGTAGAATATTAATTGCATCTCCAAATACTTTTCAAATACCTTAGATAAAACAGGCAGGTAGTTCTGGATAATTTACTTTTGGTATTGGTAAGATGTTCGAGATCTTCCAACTACTTGGAAAGACACAAGATGTAATTGAAAAGTTTATTATATGTATGAGGGCAGAAATAACGAACGGTAAAATTAGTTTTAGAAATCTCAGGTGTATTCCGTCGGAACCCACCGCATTGGCCCCAATCGCGTAAATTGCCTTTACTATATCGCCTTCAGTAGCTACATTGAAATTAAACTCGCATTGAGAGACTTCTTTGGCATTTTCAATATCCAAGCACTAGATAGAATTATGAGTAGTATTCAAAAAGAAAGCGTTCATAACATCTACATCTATGTTACATATCTGTTCATCTATATTTCCTAAACCTACTGATTTGAGATTTTTCTATAGAATATTCGGCGGCAAATTCGTATTTAGTTGGTTTTAAAATAGGTCTGTTTAGCATTTTTAGTCAATAATTTCGCTTTGTTTCTAGCAATTCAGTACTTTTCCCATCTGTATTGCGTTTGGTTTCTCTTCCATTCAGAGTATGCCTTATTGCGATATCTAATTGCGTGCAATACTTTCTGTGAAAACCATGGTTTCTTAGCCGGAAAAGTGTTTACCTTACGTAGCGGAACATATCTATCAAACAAGAAATTTACAAGGTGATTAAAGTGGTCTAATTTGGCGTCTACATTGGAGAAGAATAAGCACGCATTCCAGTCTAATAGAACTGCTTCGTTACTAATTGATTGTACATTGACACGTTTGAAATCCCTATAGTAAACTTCAGAAGATTGGTCACTTCTAGTAAAATTGATTCCATATGATAGAAACAACATATCATGATCCGAAACCCCACCCAAAGAGAGTTCTTCGAAATGATTAACATAATCACAATCACTTACACAAAACAAATCTAATAGACTAGGTTTGCAATTAGGAGAAAAACGAGTGGCATGTTTATTAATTACATTAATTCCGCTGGATTTTAGATCATCCAGTAGCTTTTTTGAGTTCTGATCATTGCATAAAAGATCAACATTGAAGTCGCCACAACAGACAATATGGTCATATTCTAAAATCAACTTAGAAATTTTTTCATGAACACTCGTCAGATCATTTTTCTTACAAGGATTGTAGACACAAATAACAAGACGCTTAGACTAACTATCCACTATTTCAACAAAAAGACATTCAACAGCACTTGAAGGGTTTAAGGGATTTAAATTTTAATTCTGCTTTAAGTGCCTTTCGGCAATAGATGGCAACACCACCGCCTCTTCCTGAAGTTCTGTCATTTCGAAACAAGTTGTAATCACATATCCGATAAGTATTCGATGCAATGACAGGTTTATACCATGTTTCTGTTATGCATATTATATCAAGGCTTATATCCGAAAAAAGGTAGTTAAAATAGTCGAATTTTTCGGGAGTGAGACTGCGAGCGTTTATGTGACAGATATTAAGACCCCTATGATGGCACATACAAGCATTAAGATTGTTCTCAAGTGTTCATTGCTGGTTTTATATCTTTTTTGGTCGCTCATAAAATTGCGTAGAGATAAGAAAATGCTATCAAGAGAGATGCACAACAGATGAGAAAGGAAGCCTTTGATGGAAGAAATTGGAAAAAGATAAAAATTAAATTGTTGGTAGGTATAAAGCTAAATATGTAAATTGGTACTCTCAGTAAATAACATAAACCAATAATTTCAAATCACTATTAAGTAGTATTAGTAGTAGTAGTATGCGCTCACTGATCGAGTGACCTCTCCTTACGATGAACTACCAGCTGCAATACAGTTCATTGTTGCGATATCAGGTACCTTCAGTGCTTCAGTTTGTGGACGTACGCGAACATACACGTGGCCCGCATTGAAAACGCGGACGGCAGCCGGTTTTGTTTTTTTAGTTGGGTGCCAAAGTGCATAATTTCGCGATTCTTTTTAGTGGGACATTCGTGGACAAAAATTTTCCCATCCGAGCTGTAGCCTAAGTCGTTAAGTGGTATCGGACGTTTATTCACTTTGCAGGAATAAACGTCCGATACCACTTAACGACTTAGGCTACAGCTCGGATGGGAAAATTTTTGTCCACGAATGTCCCACTAAAAAGAATGGCTTTTAAACATTGTGAACGCTCCCTAGGTGTGTTGAGTTTTACAATAATTGAACTGGGCGATTTGTTGTTGTTACTGCGAGGTCGAAAAACAGACCGAACTTGCGGAGTGGTGTGCTGAATTTTTTGGCAAAGTTGAGAAAACTTACCAGCTCAGTTTTCGTCTTTGGAATAAGGAAGATATCAAGCAGTTTTCTTGATCATCAATCTGTTGTTTTAGGGCATTCACTTCTTTTTTCAGATTTCCAACCTCATGACATTCGAGTTCAACTTTTTACAATCGTTGTTCAATTTTCTAGAAAGCCAGCTTAAAATTAGTGAGATCTGCTGATATCTCTCCGATTCGCTCCATCACACGTTCCTCAGATGCCTTAATATTTGTTGTTATATGCTCCGCTACAATACCGCGCGCAGATTTTGCTCTCGTTCCCATTCCATCTTTTTCTCTTTTGGCGAAGTCCGACAAATTTAATTAAATGTAGTTTGTTTTCGGCAAGAATTAATTAATTAATTAATTTAGCGCGTGAATTTTAGCGGAAATTTGACCGGCTCACTTTCAGACGGATGTTTTTTGAAAATTCGTATCGCAAATCAACATGTGGAATAGTTTAAATAAATAATAATTGCAGCTACGTAAAAATTCGCGTCTACTCAGCTATCATGCTATCTTTATTGCACTACCGGGGATCGTATCCTTTCACTTTGCACCCCATTTTGAGTGAAAATATTATAATTTTTAAAATGGTGGCAGCCGTACTAAAAAGATAATACATTATTAGCACCTTCATTTGACACCTTATTTTCTGTAATCCAATGGTAACCCTATAGAAATTCTCAGGCTCTATTAAAAATGTTCACAAATCCGTTCAGTAGTTTTCAAGATTAACGTGGTGAAAAAGTCCCGAATTTGCTTTATTCTATGTAAGGAGGATACATAGATTTCTTCCCTTAAAATGTTAAATTTTTGAAAAATTAGCAAAACCTGTTATTACTCAAATAAAATCTAATTACTATTAAGCATTTTGTTATTATTAGTTCGCGTCAGCACTTGGCAGCTTGCTAGTTCCACTCCACGGAACACACAAATATTGTTTAGTATTTTTCTTTAAATACGCACTACAAACACATTAACGACAAACACACACACACACACGATATGCACATTAACTAATTCTTATTAGAAATACCTTGACCTTTATTTTTCATAACTAATTTTGTTTAGTTATATTAACACAACCTTTCACAAGCTCATCACAATTTGTCGCGTACTCGCCGCAACAAAGTTTCTTTTGTATATTCCTTCGTTTTACCCTTTTTTCCTTTCACTCCAACCGATAGGAGCGAACTCTACCGGCAACAACACAGAGGATACTTATGCTGTGGTCGGGGTGTGCGTCGATCACTGGGTGCTCCTGCGGGGCTATGCCGCCCAAACCCGATACCGACTCCGCGTTTTGCCACCTCGACTGGGGCCACTCTTAAAATTTTCCTGTCAAACTGCTGGCTAAGCGCCTCTCCTAGCTAGTAGAGTTGTCGGTAGTTTTTCCATACTGTGTTCCTTTTAGCATCCCGAACCCAGAGCCCAGTACCTTGGCGGGTTAAAGTTACCCCCGGCAGCTTGGGTGGTATTGCGAGTGGGTTCGTAACATTTTGGTTGGACCTGACTTCGGGTGCACCAACAAACAAGGTTTTGTTTTTGGCGTTTTTGACGCTTTATTACAGTTTGTTTTGTCATATAGTACTTTTGGTTGCCTTTGAATATTGAGTGATTTGTTCCATAGTTTTTGGGCTCACCCTAATAGTCATATTTGTAGGTAGTTTGCAACTTGTTGATAGTTGATGCCGTTCTCTCATACAATTATTGTTGTCCAACTTTAAATTCCATTTCCACTAGTATTTTGTATATTGCACTGTTGTTCCCCTCGAGCAACCACGCCGTCTCCATGGAGCCAGCCGGTTGCAATTGTTTTTGTCACTTCCTTTTTGTGCGCATATCTGTTTATTTGGTTGGCCCTTGTGTATTGTTGTTGTTGGGCACTGGTAAGTGCATTTACTTTGGTACATTAGGTAGGTCGACTGTTGGTAGCAAAAAGTAAGGTGACAAATTAGCGCCCAACGTCGGGCCTTTTTATTGCAAAGTTTGGTTTTTCCTTATTTCAATTTTCGTTTATTTCGTGTTTGGTACGAGCTGGCCCCGACGGATAATTGTTGAGCGCAGGCGAGCCTGTCGAGAATACCAGGTAAGTGTAGTGGTTAAGTCTAAGTACGCGGAAAAAAAATTTAAGAAAAACAGTCGCTTAAAATTAATTGCTTGTGGTGGCGAGCCTTTCGTTTCAATTTTAACTTCAAACTGGATAACAAAGTAAGCTATTTGTGGAATTTTAATAAGGAAAGAAAAAATAATAATAATAAAATATTGTATTGTGTGAAAACTATTCCATACAAATATATGCATACATATTTACATATTATTTTTACATTTGCTGTGCCGTATATTAGTGCGTGTTATTTTTTGCGGCGTTTTTTTGTGTGATAGGCTCTTTTGTTGTATCGCATCTTTTGTTGTGCCAGAATAGGCCAACTGAAAACCCAGTAGTCAGGTGAGGAGTAGCTAACCCAGAGCTGGTGTTAGGATTTGTATCTAATTTTGCGAATTTTTAAAAACCTTTTTTGATTTTAAAATGTTTTGGGAACTTTACTGTAGTTTTTATTCGTTTTTTTTTTTGGAATCTCAGTTAGTTTTTTCGGATTTTTATTTTAATTTATTTTTGCGGTGTTGAATTTTGCTGTTTATTTTAGAATCATGGAGATTAATAGATTGTCTCAAGAGGAGTTGGCGTACGAGATGGAGGCACTGGGCTTCGCGGTAGCGTCAGTAGAATCTATGAGGAAGTCGTTGCGTGCGTCGATTTTGCTAGAGCGGAGAGGGTCGGTGGACCTGTTTCAAGATTATCATTTTAGTTTTGAAGAGGATCAAACCGCGGTTGAGGAGATCGAGGAACTGATGGGCGAAATAGTTGAGAGAGCGAAGCCGTCGACCGGGGCCAAAGCTATGACTAAGCTTGAATGGTGTTTGTCGCGGATCGGGCGCGCGAAGCCGAGAAACGACTCGGAGATGACCCAGCAGATGGAGCTGAAGAGCAAATTGCTGCTACGCTTGGCCGACCTGCAGGAGGCAGACGGTGAGAAAGATGAACCGGAACGAATGGGGGGTCGGGAGCGAGGTATGGCGGTGGAGCCGGTAGCAGCACCAATCGGGGTGAGTAGCGAGCGGGAGTGCGAGCGCGTCGGACCAGTCGGGGTTCAAAAGATCGAGAACTTGTCGAAGTGGGGCGTACATTTCGATGGGGAGAAATCTGGCATGTCGGTTCACGCATTTTTGCAGAGGGTCGACGAGTTTAGCGAGGCACGCGGTGTGACCAGTGCTCAACTCTTTCGCGGTGCGGTTGATTTGTTTTCGGGTAAAACGCTTTTGTGGTTTAAGTCGGCGTTCGTTTGGTAGTTGGGATGAGTTGGTTAGGGAGTTAAAGTTGGAATTTTTGCCCTGGAACTACGACGACTTGTTGATGGACGAGATTAGGAGGCGAACTCAGGGTACAGAGTCCATAGGTGTATATGTTGCAGCGATGAAAATCATGTTTAGCAGATTGTAGGAGCCATTGTCTCAAAGAAGAATGTTAGAAATTATTAGGGCGAATCTTCTCCCGGTTTATCAAACTCGGTTAGGTTGTCGGTTGAAGCGTTTGTCCCCTCACCGAGTCACAAGGCCAAGGGTCTATTGGATCCTGATCTGGCCTATGCCCCGGTGGATGTAGAGGTCGCAGCGGTTTCGGCTCCAAAGGACAGCGAAGGGTTTAGGGCGGAGCCTAATACCCGTTGTTTTAATTGTAAGCTGTTCGGTCAAGTTTCAGCAGACTGTAGAATGGGGATAAAGTGCTTCGGCTGTGGTAGGCCTGGGGCCCTGAAGCGGGACTGGCCGGTGTGTGCAGCGAAGCCGTATGGTGCCCAGGGTACCCAACGTAGCCCGAGTGGAGGTGGTCGGCGAACCACAACCCGTATAGGACGGGGCCTAAGTCGGAGGTGAAGTCGAATAGTAGGGCGAATAGTTGGTTGAATTCGAGTCGAATTTTAGGTCTCAAAAGAAGTCGGGATGCGGGAAGTAGACCCCTGTGGCAGCAGGTCGGGTGGTCTTATAGGGCGAGTTAGTAATCCTGCTAACTCCCAGCTGGCTAAAGTAGGTTTTGTATTCGAACATTCAGTTGGCGTGTTCTTTGGTGGCGGATGGCTTCGATAAGCTTCCGTATTTAGACATCAAAATAGTATTCTGCGTTCTTGGGGCATTATGGCGTCTTCTTTACCCAACTCTTTAAAAGTTACTTTGGCGGATGGAGGCCATATTTCGGTTTTAGGTTCGGTTTCGTTGCCAATCGAGGTGGAGGGGAAGTCGATCCTCCTGGAGTGCCTCGCATTCCTGGTTTGCCTCAGAGTCTTATCCTTTAAGGAAGATGAGGTGGGTCTTTTCTCAACCGGAACAGAAGTCGCTGGCGGCGATAGTGGACCACTCTGAGCGAGGCAGTAGAGAGTCTAGGACCTTAGAGGAGATAGTAGCCCGTGCGTTCAAGGCTATGCCAGAGGGGTTAGGTCGAACCCACCTTGTCGAGCATAAAATTAGGGTCAAAGCAGGAGTCGATCTTGTTAAACAACGTTATTACCCCGTGTCTCCCGTCCTACAGTGGCGTTGGGACGTGGAACTAAGAGACATGCTCAACAAGGGCGTCGTTGAGAAGTCACATAGTCGTTGGGCGTCCCCGGTAGTGATGATTAGAAAGAAGGATGGGTCTTATAGGTTTGGCGAAAATTATAGGGTTCTAAATAAATGCACAGAGAAGGATAGCTACCCCCTCCCTTATGTTTCGGCAACCTTAGACAAGCTAAGGGGCCCTAGGTTCTTGTCCAGTCTGGACATTATGCTTGCGTATTGGCAAATTCCGGTGGAGGAGCATTAGAGGACCTTCACAGCGTTCACGGTACCAGGTAGAGGTCTCTTCCAGTTTAGGAAAATGCCATATGGGTTGCATACTGCACCTGCGACATGTCAAAGACTTATAGATTCGGTCATAGGTCCAGAGTTAAAGCCCCAGGTCTTTGTTTACCTGGACTGTCGTCACGAATAATTTTGAGAAGGATTTGGAAAGTTTTCAAGTAGTTTTATAGAGGTTAGCAAAAGCGGGGCTTAGGTTAAACAGGACCAAATGCAATATTTGTAGGTCAGAGTTAAAATATTTAGGCTAAGTGGTAGACAAATACGGTCTACACGTAGATCAAGAGAAGGTAGAGCCGATGCTTAACATCGAGAGACCCAAAAATGTAAAGCAGGTTAGGTCCTTTATAGGTACTTTGTCCTGGTACCGTAGGTTTATAAAAGATTTCGCGGAATTAGTTAGGCCCCTCACCGAGTTAACGAAGAAAATTTTGAAATTCGAGTGTGACGGAGATTGTGAAAGGAGCTTTAGGGAGGCGAAGGAATTCCTAATAACAGCGCCGGTTTTGAGCTCTCCAGATTTTGAGAGGCCTTTTACAATCCAGACAGACACGTCTGATTTCGGTATAGGAGCGTGTGACCGTGGGCTTGTGAAAAATTTTAGCAGAAAAGAGACTTAAAATGTACCAATATGTATCACTTTTTTTCATGGAATATGGAATAAAACCAATAATTTTTATGGAAAACCATTTTCCAAAACAATTTAACATTTATTTCACGAACAAGTTGAAATTATTTCCCTAGTGCGATTTGTGCAATTTCAGTTGCAGTTACACCTTGTAATTTTTATTGCCTACCAACTGTTGTATGTGGGAACTTTGATGTCTAGATATGTATAAGCATTTGCCGCATGACGCCGCCAGACAAAATTCTCTCAATTTCGGTGTTAAAAAACATTTAAATCTTAAACAAACTTACTGAATAACTTCCTAAAACGTTGTCATAAATAATCCAATAGGGGACAGATTATTATTTTGATTTAATATTAATATTTCATCGATATAACCACCAGCACGCTTTCTATCAAGTGAAAATATGGCAGTCAAACTATCAAATTGCCTGCAATAGATGTCAAGCAATAAGGCGGTATCCATTGGAAATATATTTTGTGACATGGTTATCACGACATTGGTGTTTTCCTGTGGAAACAGGGCCTTACCGAGCACCGAATTGCCGAGTACCAGGCCCTAATTTTGGTTATTGAACATAGCGAAAATAAAAAAATGTAGCGCTATGATACTGTTCGTTTGTTCACATTTTGACGTTTTTCGACATGCACCGTGAATCACAATACATGAAAGGTTCGTTCAGAGAACGACAATGAACTTTTGGATGTACATTGCCACAGTTGCACGACATGTTTTGTAATGCATTNTAGCGCTATGATACTGTTCGTTTGTTCACATTTTGACGTTTTTCGACATGCACCGTGAATCACAATACATGAAAGGTTCGTTCAGAGAACGACAATGAACTTTTGGATGTACATTGCCACAGTTGCACGACATGTTTTGTAATGCATTAAAATTTACAGATTTTTTTCATTTGTATTTGGAAAAGTATCAAAATTGAAAAAAGTATCTCTCCAAACTTCATCGAAAAATGTATCAGTTTTGATCCACTTGGATCAAAACGGTCACACTGTAAAGGAGCAGTGTTGATCCAGAGATTTGAGGACGGTGAGAATGTTATAGCATATTTGATTAGGTCCCTAAATAAAAACGACAAGAATTACTCGTCGACAGAGCAGGGGTGTCTAGCGGTCCTGTGAGCGGTTGAGAAATTGCAACTATATGTTGAGGGCGCTAAGTTTATGGATGTCACTAATCACTATTCCTTGGTTTGGTTAAATAATTTGAAGGATCCCTGTGGTAGGTTGGCGCGTTGGGCTTTGAAGCTTATGCAGTACGAGTTTGAGATCGTCCATCGGAAGGGCAAGGAACATGTGGTTCCGGATATGTTGTTCAGGAGTGTACCGGTTGTTTCTGAAGTTTCTGGTGATCCCTGGGTATTGAAAATGATTCGGTCTGTTGAAAAGGAAATTCGTCGGACTGGAAAAAGGTTCTAGGGCGCGAGGAAATGTTGGAGGCCCTGAATAAATGCCATGATGATCCGTTGGCCGGTCATATGGGTGTCAGAAAAACTTTCGCTAGGGTTGTCCAAAAATTTTATTGACCGCATTTGTCAGCGGATACAGCGAAGTATGTGGAGAATTGTAAAGTTTGTTGGCAGTTTAAGCCTGATAATTCACAACCAGCTGGGGTATAGTCGAAAAGTCAAAGGCAGTCGAGCCTTGGGGAAGTGATTTTTGTTGACTTGGAAGGCCCCTTGGTGAAGTCGTCCCAGGGCTACTAATACATTGTGACCGCTGTAAGCTATTTTTCTAAATTTCCGCTTCTATTTCCCCTACGGACGGCTATGCCGAAGAGCGTCTGTAAGATTTTGGTGGACAATGTTTTTCTTTTATTTGGTGTGCCTCGGTCGGAGGTCTACGACAACGGACCCCAGTTCAAGAGTCGTGAACTGCGGGGACTCTGCGGTGCTTATTGCGTCCAACTTCGATACACCGCACACTAACATCCGCAGGCTAACCCGGCTGAGAGGATAAATCAGATTATAAAAACTACGCTTAGGGCTTATGTATCGGAGAATCAGCGTTCATGGGATCAGCAATTAGCAAAGGTAGGTTGCTGAATTAAGTCAGTGCAGTACGAAGTTTAGGAGCCAGGCCATATTTTGTTAATTTTTGATAGGGAAATGTAGTTAGAAGGTAGTAGGGACTACATTGAACGTTAGAAGAATGTTAGTTGTCAGGAGATATAAGGGTGACTCGAAGATATTAGGCATGTAGTAAGAACTAGGTTAGAAGAGTCAAGTGCGAAGTAAGCCAAGCAGTATAATCTTAGGAAACGGGATGTACAATATATGCCGGAGAATTAGTTTGGAGGAAGAATTTTGTATTATGGATGCAGCGAATTATTACGCGGCGAAGTTAGCGCCGAAATACATAGGGCCTTTTATTGTGAAGGAGAAGATGTCACCATGGATGGTAGATGATACAGGTCGCGAAAAGGGGACGTGGAACGTCAAAGAGTTGAGGCCTTATAGGGACAAGTAGGTCAAGTATTTAGACAAAAGAAAGCTTCGCTTTCTTTTCAATTAAGAAGGAGTGGAGTTGTCGCGTAATGGCCGCAGCAAAGTTNCTAATGCATGAAAATCCTAACCTCAAAAAAATCACCCGTTATATACCTTCGTTTTACCCTTATTTCCTTTCACTCCAACCAATAGGAGCGAACTCTACCGGCAACGAGTTGAGTAAAATAAAGCTCAGCTGTTTGTCGGCGGTGTGCTAACACACTAGGGAGATGTCTACATTAGGGGTGTTCGCGCGAAAACCATACCGACCAACAGTTAAAGGATAGGAAAAAGAGATGACGCGAAAACTTACACTTTTGCACGCCGAATGATGGCAATGGCAAAGTCTACGGTGGTTGTTTGTGTGCGACGTGGTGGCGACCGCCAAAGCGCCCAGCTCATTTTTAGAATTAACGGGCCGGCACCATTTAACAGGGCAACAACAACACCAGCACTGAGGCCCGATGGTTTTGCGGACCGGCGCGTAGGTTGCGGCCCAACTTGTTGCTGCGCGCCGGGGCAGAACTAAGTGAGCGTTGAAGAGGGAAACATCCCTATTGTGTGCGAAATTGTATTTCGAGTGATCGGATATTTATATAATAGGTGTGTTGGTACCAGTCGCGGTGCAGTGTTTTTCATAGTTTTCAGAAGTGCCAGGAGAGGCACTTAGCCAGCAGGTTGACAGGACAATTTAATTAAATTTTAAGAGTAGCTCCGGTCGAGGTGGCAAAGCGCGGAGTCGATAGCGGGTTTGGGCGGCATAGCCCCGCAGGAGCACCCAGTGGTCGACGCACCCGACCACAGCATAAGTATCCTCTGTGTTGTTGCCTGCATTTGGCTAGTAGAGTTGTCGGTAGTTTTTTCCCTATAGTATCCCCTATCCCCTCCTTTTAGCATCCCGCACCCAGAGCCCAGTCACTTGGCGGGTTAAAGTTACCCCCGGCAGCTTGGGTGGTATTGCGAGTGGCTTCGTAACATTTTGGTTGGACCTCACTTCGGTTTTGTTTTTAGCGATTTTGAGGCTTTATTACAGTTTGTTTTGTCATATAGTACTTTTGGTTGCCTTTGAATTTTGAGTGATTTTTTTTCCATAGTTTTTGGGCTAACCCTAATAGTCATTTTTGTAAGTAGTTTGCTACTGTTATTAGTTGCTGCCGTTCCCTCATACAATTGTTGTTGTCCAACTTTAAATTCCATTTGCCCTAAGTATTTTGTATATTGCACTGTTGTTCCCCCTCGAGCAACCGCGCCGTCTACACTGAGTCAGCCAGTTGCAATTTTTGTTTCTCACATCCTTTTTGTGCGTATGTCTGTTTATTTCGTTGGCCCTTGTGCATTGTTGTTGTAGAGCACCGGTAAATTCACTTGCTTGGGTACATTAGGTAGGTCGACTTTTGGTAGCAATTCTGACAAAATAACAGCTAATCATACACATGACTTTGAAAGCGCACTGAAAGCATAGGGCTGAAACTTCAAATCTGTTATTTAGAAATTTTCTTAGTTGACATATGTAATTGTATACAAATTACTGATATCAAGAATATATCGCTATAAAAATTTTGAATTAATGCCAAAAAATCCAATTCCGGCTAGTGTGGATTGGTCAAAAAAAAAAATCATAATAAAGAAATACCCCAATGCAGGTATTTAAAGCGCAAAATAAAAAAATACTAAAAGGACTATGTTCTCTTTGACGTACGTCAAAGTCAAGTAGAAGTGGGAACTTGTATGATTTCCCATTGATAAGTCGGTTATATAGCTTAAGAAATAATATATTTAAAGACATTTTTATCAAAGTTGATAAATATGTCATTTGGCCAGTTTTGTTACACGAATACTCCCACGACTACAGGCAAAAATATTCGCTACAATTTGTCATTTTGTTTGCCATATATATGTTTTATCGGTGCACTTGCACAGCATTCGCATTCGCAAAAGCTCCGCGTTGGTTATTGCGAATGCGAAAGCGTATGCGAATGTTAAAATTAATGCGGAAGCTCCGCGGCTGCGAATGCGAATATTCGCAACAACCCTGGTACATATGTATGTGCATGTTGCTTCCTATATACTACGCACATGCATACATACATATGTACAAATGTTCAAATCAGCATACATACATACATACATAATTACCCTGCGGGGAAAGCTAATAGTTGTGAACTTGAATTCTACCAGTTTGCGTTTCAGCTCAACTAGTTCACGGTCTCTCCTTTTTCAATGTTAGCGACTGGTATTTTTAACATTGCGATGTCCTACGAGATGTCAATTGTCAGGCTATGCATCAGCATCTACTAGTAGAAATACTAGTAGCATCATACCAGTTGATGAGATAGTCTGCCAATTCATGCCATGAAAAGCATTAGTATGCCCTTTTTGCTCGCGGCGCTCCAACAGTCGCAATGGCCGACAAAGCAAAGCACTCGCGTGGTATGCCTGAGGTACCAGGTTCAAGCCCTGGCGCAGGGAACATTTGTAAGAAAAGCAATTAATGGCGTTTTATTTTAGGCCTTGGCAATTCAATGGCAGATGTCGCTGAACGCTTAAGTTCTTCGAAACTTTCGAACTGGTAGGCACATACTAGTTTATGAACTAGTATTTTTTCTAACTGGTTTGGGTTTTCACTGCAGCGTACGTGCGTTTTCAAACACAGCAATAACTATTTCATTCATAAACGCATGCGCGCCAAGTAAATTCATTCATAAATACAACCTCAGCACATCTCCCCCCTCAATTCATTACCGTCAAGCACAACTTTTTCAATCCGACACAAAAATTATAAAATCTAAAATTTAAGAATTCTCGGCCAGCCAAGTGAAAAGTGGCAACTATGCTCTATATCTAGTAGAATATCATATCTCGAGTTTTGGTGATTTTTGGCAAAACACTGAATTTTTGTGTTCCTATTGGAAAACCTTTTTTCCTTGTTGATTGCTTAACCCCGGAAAACCAAGATAGCAAAGACACGTATTTAAAGTAACAAAGATTTAATTTAGTTTATTTAATATAAAATAATAAACGCAGTAAAATAGCAAGTCTTTTATTGTAGTGAAACGAACGACGACCTTTTTACGATTACGAATAATGACTTTCAAAAAATGGATACACATGAAAGTGGCAAGTAAAAGAAATCTAAGAAAAACAGGATTGCAAGAATATGTATCTTGTAAACAGGAATTTATTTCCAACACGCCTCCTCAACGAACATATTCGTGCATTACAAACAATGACTTTTACTTATTTATTTTAAACCTAGCATGTCAGTAAACTTATCATCTTATTGATCAGGTAATTTTGTAGGGTTGCAATTGTGTGATTATTTAATCGCATTACATCACCCTCCTTTGGAAAAAAAGGATTTGGCAAAGTGATCAGATTTGCCACGTTCTTCTTGTCCATAATAAAATATAAGTTAAATTGTTCTGAAGAAACGAATTTGAAACGCATATGGAATATTCTTCCTCCTCCACTCGTTCGTTTATAACAATTTAATCTTTGTTAGAAAATTAAACTAAAACCATGTTGTAATTGGTTCTTATTACTAATTTATTTACAATTTAACTATTTGGTTTTCAAAGTATCAATTAATTAAGTAGTATCTATTAGTATATTCTTTAGGTAAATAGTTGCATCTTATAAGTCTAGCATTTAGTAAATATTTATTGTGTTATTATTACAAAAAGGAATTCGAGATTTTATTTGTAATGTATGATGAAAGATTTTGTTTTTGGAAACTTAATTTATATACATATTTTTTGTTGTGAAATTTTCTTGTATTGTATTTTTGTAAAAATTATACACAGTAATAATTGCATGTTTTGAGATGCTTGTATAACTGAATGTACTTAAATCAATTAATTTTGTTGGTGCTTAATGCCAATATTTTAAACAATATGTGAATATGGGTGTTTCCATCGGAAGGTCCACCACGACAAAAAAAAATAAAAATCTTATATCTAACGTATTTGCGGGCCGATTTGTCTGCTTTTTAAAATATATACTGGCTATGTAAGTAAAATCATGTTTGCGTAAAATGGGCTTCCTAGGTGGCGCTAAGGTTGAGATATTTCGAAAAACCGTATTTATGGTCCGATTTGGTTCGAATTTGGCGTATGTAGTTGAAACATAATAAGTCATAGATTTCCAACAATTTCACCCTGAATTGGCGCTGAAGTCAAAACATAAAGTATACTTTACATAAAATGCATGTTTTGTTTGCGTTAAAAATTCGTTTAAAAGCAATATTAACAAAAACATTACGATGGAAATTTATGTCACGTGACGCTACGTCACAAACAAAACAACTAGAATTGCTCCAAATCATATTAAAATAAGTTTCATGAAAATAGCCATCCACAAATCGCAGAGTTTTGCGATTTTGTAAGAAAAGAAAAAATCTACTTCCATTTTTTGTCACGTAACGACACTCTATTTAAATGCTTATATTTTAGGACGATTGCGATTGTTTTCATTTTTCGGTTAAATATAGAGCTGATTATGTGCTATACAATGGCCCAAAAAAGTTAAAGAAAACAAATGGTATTCCTTGTTTGTATCACATTGAAACGTACGACTGTCACGTATGCGACGTATGGATATACCCATATTTAATTATTGCTATAATATATAGGCCTAACCTGCAGGTGTTATCTATAAGTAATGCGAGTGTTTTTGAATCGGGTAACTTACATCGTATTTATTACAAGGTATTTGATAGAGAAAGGTTAAGGTTTCAACGTATGCTTACACACATCTTAAATATGCATGTATGCATTTTTCTTATGTGTTTAAGAAATTCAAGTGGTTGTTAAATTTAAAAGTAGTTATTAAATTTCGCAAATGAGTGATTAAGTATAGTGAAATATTTATGTAGTGACTTTTTGTATTCGGTTGTTATTAACTGTTTTAAACTTGTTTTTGGATTTGTCGAAAATTGTTATATTAACACCGTCGATTTCAATTACAAGGTAAGGACCTGGGTATATGCTGTCTTGTTTACCACGGGACCCTTTTTGAATCACAACCATGTCGTCTTTATTAATAGATATTGGACGTGCGTCTCTATCGTATAACTGTTTATTTTGTATGTACTTTATATTTAGTGATAAGCTCTTTTGCCAAAATATGCGATTTTTGCATCCGGTACTTAACCTCTTTTGCATAATTTTCAACGTTGTAAATGGGATAAATTTTTCGTCAATGTTATTGTGTCTTGTTAACATTTTTTATTTTTAATATTTTTATTGAGCTTTGTGCCACGATTGTTTATTAGGAAAAATTCAAAAAGCAACAAAGTCTAAGCGGTAGAAGTTATAGCACTATTTCGGAGATCACCAAATCTCCTCATCAGACTTCTTTTTTCTTGACTTCAGNAATATTTTTATTGAGCTTTGTACCACGATTGTTTATTAGGAAAAATTGAAAAAGCAACAAAGTCTAAGCGGTAGAAGTTATAGCACTATTTCGGAGATCACCAAATCTCCTCATCAGACTTCTTTTTTCTTGACTTCAGCAGGAACGTTATATTGTCATTGCATTCATTATCGTACTCTAATTAGGGCTATTCGCGATTCGGTGCATAAGAGCTGACAAATTTATGCAATTGCATAAATATGCCATGGATTGTGAGCGACCTTTATTAAACTGTCATGGTAAAACTTTAAAATGTCAACCAGAGTTGCAATGCATAGCAATGCAAATGCAATGCATTTTCGGTATTGCAATTTTGTCAAGCCATGACAAATGCAAATGCGTGTATTTTGTTTGTGTATTGCAAATAATTTGCAATACAAATTTGCAATGCAATGATGCTAGGCCATTTGCACCGGATCGCGAATAGCCCTATTGTGTTTGTTTCGTCATTGATCGTGTTTTTACCGCTAAAACTTGTTTAGTAGTATTTTAGTTCGTTCATTCTAGGTGTATTCCAGCCAGCTTTGACAAGGGGTCTTTCATGTTAAAGATATAAACTAAGGGTCGATGGTCAGATTTCAACGTAAAGTGAGTGCCGTAAACATATGGTCGAAACTGCTTGATTTCAAAATATATAGCCAAAAGTTCAAGTTCAATAATCGGTTTATTTTGCTCACCTTTATTGAAAGATTTAGAAGCTAAACATATTGGTAAGTCATTTCCGTCATGGTTTTGGCCTAATATAGCACCACACCCACTTTCGGGGCATCGACTGTAATAATAAATTGTTTTGTGAAGTCTGGGTATTGTAGCAATTTTGGGGAAATTAACGCTGACTTTAAAGATTCAAAAACTTTGTCGCACGCCCTGCCCCAAATAAACTCAACCTTTTTTCTGCCTAATTGATTTAAAGACGCTGCCGGAGTCGCAAAATTTGGTATAAACCGCCTGTTATAATTATCAAACGCGACGAAACGTCGAACCGCATCCTTGTCAGTCGGTTTTGTATATTTTTTAACAGCGTTTATTTTGGTGTCGTCTGGCAACAGACCTTTGGCTGAACATTTATGGCCTAAGAATTTAACTTCCGGCCGAAGAAAATTGCATTTATTCGGGTTAAGTTTTAGGTTGAAACTTTTGCTAAATTTTTAATGTGATGTGCTTCGCTACAGCCTATGACAATAATGTCATCTACGTATAAAAATGCTACGTTTGGTGGAATACCAGAAAAAGCTATACTCATCATTCGCGAGAATGAGTTGGGTGCTATAATTAAACCGAATGGCAATACTTTCCATCGATATGCTCCACGGTCTGTGCTAAAAGAAGTTATATCACATGAATCCTCATGTAAGGGGATTTGGTGAAATCCAGAAAAAAGATCCAAAGTTGACAAATATTTAGGTCTGCCAAGATTGTCTAAAATATCGTCAACTCGTGTGAGAGGGAATTTATCCGCAATAAGTTTTTGTTGACTGCGCGGAAATCTACGCACATACCATATGCTTTTTGACCTTTAGTAGACTTTTTAGGAACCAAAATTAACTTAACTTCAATTAAATCGTTATCTAGTAATTTATCACTTCACGTTGGGAATATGGTAGACGATAGTTTTTTACATATGTATACCGGGTCAGTTTCAGACAACCTAAGTTTCTGTTCATAAAAATTGCTTAATGTCATTTTGTCATTGTCCAGAACGAAAAGGTTGGCACATTTTATGCAAAGGTCAAGTAAATTGCTGTTAGCTTCTGCAGGGATTTAATTTTTCAAAATATTTGTTGATTCGTTCGTTCGTGAGTCTTCTGTCTTGGTCTTATTAATTGAGTAAACGTGAAAGTCAGAAAGTTTTTCAGTCCGAATGTTTACATTATTTACATGTTTCACGTCATCAGTGGTATTTATGATTTTGATAATTCGGTTACGGCTATTAACTATGCACCTTGCTGTGAATACACCGCGTTCAATTTCTTGCGATTCTACAAAAAGCGGATCTGGCGAGTGGCCTAAATCTCTGACCCCCCGTATCGCGACCAGCCTCCCAAGGCACATGAACGTACATCTTACTCTTTATGAATAATTTTATAAGTTTTAGATGTTAAGTTCAAATTTTATACATTTTAATATCGTATTATATTGTAATATTCTCAGTATCTAACACTGAAATATAACCTGTGGTTGTTGTGTTAGACTACTTTAAATAAATAAATAAATAAAATAAATAAATATTCCGTCGGGTCCAATGGCTTTGGAGGCTTTCGCCTTCCCGATGGCCCCATTTACTTCACCGCTGGTGAAAACAAGTGGTGCATCGTTTTTGGGCAGTTTGTGCAGCCTCCTGGTCACTCGACGTTTGGCCTTGTCTACCGAAGGATGCAGTGTGAATTGCCGACTGAAATAGTTCGCGCATTTCTTCGGGTCCGATGAGGCGTGACCTTCGAATGAAATTTCCACTCTGTCATCACGATTCGTCGGGTTGGACAAGGACCTCACGGTTGACCAGAGCTTACTCACACCAGAGGTGAAGTTACAGGCCTTCAAGTGCTCTTCCCACTTTGTCCGCTTGTGTTGATTTACCAGTTGCCGAATCTCCAAATTAAGTTCCCTCAAGCGAGGGTCCCCGGGGTCGACCTGGCGTAGGTGGTCACGCTCATTTGCTAGTACAGCTGCTTCAGCCGGGAAATTTGGGCGGACTTCCGCGATGCGTCCGGACGGTATGAAGCGAGCTGCTGCGGCTGTGACTACCTTGCGGAACTGGCGTTCGCCAGCATGTACGTCTGTGGGTGTGGGGAGGGCGGCGAAACTGCTCTCGGTAACTTCCGCGAAGCCGTTCCAATCAGCTTTGTTGAAGTTGGTGTAGGTTCGGTGATCCGCGGGAGCAAAGTCGGTGGGCTTATTGATCGAGGTGATTATGGGCAGATGGTCTGATGCTAACGTTAGCATAGGTCGCCATGATATGCTATTTATCAGACCAGCGCTAGCAATTGTTAGGTCTGGCAAGCTGCTGCAGCTGCCCACAATCCTGGTGGGGGCGTCGTCGTTCATGGTGCAGAATGTCGAATCGTCTATCTGCTCAGCCAAACTGTTTCCCCTCCGATCATTGGCCAGGCTTGAGTGCCAAAGATCGTGGTGCGCATTGAAGTCACCTACTACCAATCGGTTTTCGCCTCTGAGTAGCGCACCTATGTCAGGGAGATATCCAGCCGGGCAGCAGGTGACAGGGGGTATGTACACGTTAAATATTTCGAGCTCGACATCGCCTGACCGGACAGCTATGCCCTGACATTCTAGGGTAGTGTCCCTTGGGTCGATGTCTTCTTCGATTAGCCGATACTGCACTGTGTGGTGTAGAATGAACGCTAGTCCACCACCATTATCTCGCTCGCGATCTTTACGGAGCACATTGTAGGCGGCGCAACCCAACAGAGTTGAGTTGCTGTGCAACTTCGTTTCTTGGACCGCAGCTATCAATATGCCGTGCCGACCCATGAAGACTGCTATCTCCTCAATCTTGCTCTGGAGTCCGTTGCAGTTGAGTTGGA